>NC_058409.1:18214201-18367719 GCF_002201575.2 Neomonachus schauinslandi
ACACACATACACACACACACACATCACATATTTTATGGGCCAGTTTAATATGCTCACATAAGTGGATGTTCATATGGAAGTTAAACCTATCTGCAAATAGACCATAAAGCTATATCGCACTCATATACAGGGCATTTTTTTAAAGCTTTTAGGAATTTTTTGTAAAGTCTAGGAGTGAATATGTTCTTTATCAGAAATAAATTCCTACTAAAGAAAATACCATTTCAATGAATATCTCTATATTTTAAAAAGTCCTTTTTGTGTATGTAGCAGGGGCAGGAGGAAGGCTACAATTACTGTGCTTTAGAAGTGTAATTAACAAATAATGAAGCCTGCTCTCCTGAATAGATGAGGCCATCAGTCATCAGTCTTTGCTATGTTTTCCTTTCTTCCTTCCTCACTAGTGCTGACACAAGGGCCAGATTTATCCAGCTCAGCTTCCTTTCCTATGACCAATAGCAAAGCCACAGTCAGATAAGCGGGACCCTAAGCTCCTTTCCAGACTTAACATCCTATCCTTCAATTTTAGATTGATGAGGTGGTTGGAGAGCATCAGAGGCAAAACTCATGCTAACTGAATAGAGAAATATCAGTAGCCTATACAATAACTCTATTTGTTACCTCAGTACCATCACATCACCAACAACACAGAGTATCACAATAAAAGTTTTCAGTGGCTTCCCTGATTAACAGAACTTACTGGGTACCAAAGGGGGAAACATGAAAAACTTACTCTTATTTATTTATTTTTACTTTAAGTATTTTGACATCAAATGTTATAGGAGTTTCATGTGTACAACATAGCAATCTGACGATCCTATACATTCCGCAATGCTCACCACAATAAGTATAGTTACTATCTATCCCCACACATTATTACAATATTTTTATATTACAGTATTGCAATAATATTACAATATTATTGACTACATTCCCTTCGTAGGTTATTTCTTCTGCCACAGAGCCATCGGGACTCTTTCTCCAGTATGATTTGGGCAAATAATAAGTTTCAAGTAGAGCAATATCATATGCTTATTTTATCCTACCTAACTGTAATAATTTTGACTATAAAGGTTTAGTTTTCTTAGTTTTTTTTTTTAATTGTCACTTGTATTTGAAAATATTTATTGAATGTTGTGTAATGTAAGCTGCCACATACCAACTGTGGACTGACGTGAAAATTAAATAAGTAAATAATAAATAAGAGAAAAAAATCTAGTGAGAAAGAAAGAAAGAGGGAGAGAGAAACAGAGAGGAAGGAAGGAAGGAAGGAGAAAGAGAGAGAGAGAGAGAAAGAAAAAGAAAAGGAAGAAAGAAAAAGAAAGAAAAGGAAGAAAGAAAAAGAAAGAAAAAAGGAGAAAAGACACCACCACCAAAACTTCACTGCAGATCGCCCAAATGCTTAGAAAATATTACAACGTCTTGGGATGCCTGGGTGGCTCAGTCAGTTAAGCGTCTGCCTTCAGCTCAGGTCATGATCCCAGAGTCCTGGGATCGAGCCCCATGTCCGGCTCCTTGCTCAACCGGGAAGCCTGCTTCTCCCTCTGCCTGCCGTTCCCCTCCGCCGGCTTGTGCGCACTCTCTCTCTCTCTCTGAGAAATAAATAAATAAGATCTTTAAAAAATATATATTACAAAATCCTATTAATGTAACAAAAGATAAAGAGAGTCAGGAGAAGAAATGGATAAAAACCTGGGATGGTAGACATCAAAGAAAGATTTCAGAACAACGAAAAGAGACTCCTTCTCTTCCTATAGACTAAAATGATGGGTTGTTTCTAGAGAAACTCTGCACACTGAAGAAACTGCACTGTAACAAACCATCATTTCTCTGTGAAGGCTATTATCATTAGATTTGACATGTATTACCAAAACGGACCTAGAGAAATGACGCCCACATTTAAATTCGGTTTCGAGAAATGGGACAGAAAGAGGAGAGGAGAAATAGTCCAGGGAAGACTACGTTGTGTCATGGGAAATGGCCCCAAAGAGCACTATGATCTCCCAGGCACCTGGGGAAAGTTTCCGGTAGGTTTGGGGTTTCAACTATCATTTCAGAGAACAGCCGGCCCCACGCTCTGCTCCTGCTCAGTAAGCACTCACCTGGGCCCTGGGGGCCAGAGCTACCTAAAGCACTGGGAGGGGGTGCCGCCCACCTACCCTCACTGCATTGCAGGCCGGAGTCCATGGCATCCACACAGCTGCACACTCTTTGAAAAGTACTTTCCTATCTGCAGCCAGTGACTGTAAACTTAACAAGAGCCCCTGCTGCCCTTGCACTTATTAGTTAATTCATAGTGATCCGCCTGGACTAAAAAAAAAAAAAATTTCCAGGAGAGCCTCTGTTCTTCAGTAATAAATTATCAGTCTCTACTTTGGCCTGAAGGGTCTTTGATTCATGTCATTTTACACTTAAACTAAGCACTGATGACAGTGGACACACTTAGTTTCTCTAAGTAGTGCTGGGGCTGGGGAAAAGGAAATGGCTACTAAGGTTAAATAAAATGAGAAGATCAATTGTCTGCCTGAATATTGACGACTGGGGGACTAGTCATCCTTGACCTCACACTGGAGGCATTTATTCACTGAGGAGTAAAAGCACCAGCGAATAACATTTTTGCAATAGTGACTGGCAGAGTGAAAAAAGAAAAAAAAAGTTAACATCATTTATTTTTAAAAAATAATTGAAAGCGTTACAATAGAGCAAAGGTAGTCTTTTCAACAAATGGTGCTGGAGCAACTGGGCATGCACATGCGAAAAAATTCATCTAGATACAGACCTTACACACTTCACAAAGATGAACTCAAAATGGATTATAGATTGAAATGTACAATATAAAACCATAAAACTCCTACATGATAACATAGCAGAAAATCTAGAAAACCATGGCTTTAGGAGTGACTATTTATATAAAACACCAAAGGCATAATCCATGGAAGAAATGATAAAATAGACACTGGGGAGGGTATGTGCTCTGGTAAGCGCTGTGAATTGTGCAAGACTGTTGAATCTCAGATCTGTACCTCTGAAACAAATAATGCAATATATGTTAAGAAAAAAAAAAAAGAAGAAGAAGAAGATAGCAGGAGGGGAAGAATGAAGGGGGGGAAATCGGAGGGGTAGACGAACCATGAGAGATGATGGACTCTGAAAAACAAACTGAGGGTTCTAGAGGGGAGGGGGGTGGGGGGATGGGTTAGCCTGGTGATGGGTATTAAAGAGGGCACGTTCTGCATGGAGCACTGGGTGTTATGCACAAACAATGAATCATGGAACACTACATCTAAAACTAATGATGTAATGTATGGGGATTAACATAAGAATAAAAAAATAAAAATAAAAAAAATAAAATAAAATAAAGAATTTGAAAAAAAATAAATTAAATAAAATGAAAAATTCAGCTCTGTGAATGACACTGTCAAGAAAATGAAAGGACAAATGACAGACTAGGAGAAAATATTTTCAAGAGACACTTCTGATAAAGGGTGTTTATCCAAAATACACAAATAACTCTTAAAACTCAACAATAAGAAATTGAACAACCCACTTAAAGAATAGGTCAAAGACCTTTAACAGGTCATCAAAGAAGATACACAGATGGCAAATAAACATACGAAAAGATGCTCCAAAAAAAAGAAAGGAAGAAAGAAAAAGAAAAAGAAAGAAAGCAATGCTCCATGTCATATGTTAGTAGTGAAATGAAAATTAAAACAATGAGATATCACTACCTACCTATTAGAATAGCCCAAATGCAGAACACTGACAACACCAAATGCTGGAGAGGATGTAGAACAAGAACTCTCACTTATTGGTGCTGGCAGTACAAACTGGTACAGCCACTTTGGAAGACAGTTTGGTGGTTTCCTATAAACTAAATATACTAAATATACTCCTACCATACAATCTAGCATTCATGCTCCTCGGTATTTATCTAAAGAGGCTGAAAACTTAAGTCTACACAAAAGCCTGTGCACTGATGTTCCCAGCAGTTTTGGTCATAATTGCCAAAACGTAAAAGCAACCAAGATGTCCTTCAGTAGGTAAATGGATTAATAAACTGGGTTCAGCCAGACAATGAAATATTTTTTAAAAAGAAGAAGTGAGCTATCAGGCCATGAAAAAACATGGAGGAAAAGTAAACACATATTACTAAATGAAAGAAGCCAGTTTGAAAAGGCTACATACTATGCGACTCCAACTATATGATATTCTGGAAAAGGCAAAACCATGGTGACAGTAAAAAGATGAGCAGGAGTGAGGGGTTGGAGGGTGGGGTGGCAAAGGAGTGAATGAGCAGAGCACAGAAGATTTTCAAGGCAGTGAAACTCTTTTGTATGATGTTATAATAATGGATAAATGTCATTATAAATCTGACCAATCACACAGAAAATACAACACCTAGAGTAAATCTTCATGTAACCTGTGCACTCTGGGTAATAATCAGGTGTCAATGTAATTGATTCATCGATTATAACAATACACCACTTTGGTAGAGGATGTTAATAATGGGGGAGGCTATGTTCGTGTGCGGCTAAGGAATATTTGGGAATCTCTGTACCTTCCATTCAATTTTCCCGTTAATTTAAAACTGCTGTAAAAAAAAAAAAAGTCTATATTTAAAAAAATTATGATTTATTGCTTCAAATTTCTTCTACTTTCCAAATAACTTTCTATAAGCTAAATATATTTATTTTTGCTTATCATGCTATCTTATCTCAGTATATTTGGACATATTAGGTAAACAAGAATCATAAAAAATTACAGTTACATGTAGATACCATTTTTGTGCCTGTCAGAATATGCACTGAATGGAATCTTCAGCAAAAGTTGCACTAAACCTATCAGATTGAACCCATGTACTAGACTGTGGTTCTCAATATGAACTGTTATATTAAAAGGCCATTCAAAAATTCACACTAGGCCCATGATACCCTTGCAGAGGTTCCATGGATACTGTATGTAGGATGCTTCCCAGAATTATTCTTTTCTCTTTTAACAGTGAGTGACTCATTAAAAACTTTATGAAAACTAGCAAGACAATGAGGAAAGGAGGTCAAGCCTGGCCATAGATCTTTATTTTATCCTTTCTTACTCAATTTTATTGAGATGTAATTTGCATAAAACATAACTCAACCATTTATAGTGCATAGTTTGATAAGCTGTGATGCCCAAATAATTACCTAGAAATCTAGAAATTCTAGAAAATCTATCCAGAAAAAGAACATTTTTCTCACTCCTAAAAGTTTCCTTTTGCCCTATCCCAGCTAATTCTTCCCCACCTGTACCCAAAGCACCAGCTGCCGGGCAACAACTGATCTGCTTTCTGTCATTATAGTCTCATTTTGCCTATTCTAGAATTTCATTTAAATGGATTATACACTATATATTCTTCATGTCTGGCTTCTTTCATTCATAATGTTTTTGAGATTCATCCATGTTGCTTCTTTACCAATACTTCATTCTTTTTTATTGCTGTATAGCATTCCATTACATGGATATATCACAGTACATTTATCCATTCACTTGTTGATAACTACTTGGGCTGTTTATTGGTTTTCTTTTTTTCAGATTTATTTTTTAATTTTTTAATTTTTATTTATTTTTTTATTTAAATTCAAGTTAGCTAACATACAGTGTAGTATTGGTTTCAGGAGTAGAATTTAGGGATTCATCACTTACATATAACACCAGTGTTCATTACGACAAGTGCCCTCCTTAATGGCCATCACCCATTCAACCCATCCCTTCACCCATCTCCCCTCCAGCAACATTCAGTTCATTCTCTATAGTTAAGAGTCCCTTATGGTTTGCCTCCCTCTGTTTTTATCTTATTTTATTTTTCCTTCCATTCCCCTATGTTTATCTGCTTTGTTTCTTAAATTCCACATATAAGTGAAATCATACAGTATTTGTCTTTCTCTGACTGACTTATTTTGCTCAGCATAATACCCTCTAGTTCCATCCACGTCATTGCAAATGGCAGAATTTCATTCTTTTTAATGGCTGAGTAATATTCCACTGTATATATATATACCACTTCTTTATCCATTCATTAGTCAATGAACATTTGTGATCTTTCCGTAATTTGGCTATTGTTGAGAGTGTTGCTATAAACACTGGGATGTGTGTGCCCCTTCAAACCAGCATTTTTTTATCCTTTGGATAAATACCTACTAGTGCAATTGCTGGATCATAGGGTAGTTCTATTTTTAACTTTTCTGAGAAACCTCCACACCATTTTCCAGTTTGGGAATGCACCAGTTTGCATTCCCACCGAAAGTGCAAAAGGGTTTCCCTTTCTCCACATCCTTGCCAACATCTGTTGTTTCCTGAGTTGCCAATTTTAGCCACTCTGACAGGTGTGAGGGGGTATCTCATTGTGGTTTTGATTTGTATCTCCAAGATGATGAGTGATATTGAGCATTTTTTCATGTGTCTATTAGCCACTTGTATGTCTTCTTTGGAGAAATGTCTGTTCAAGTCTTCCGTCCATTTATTAATTGGATTATTTATTTTGGGGGTATTGAGTTTGATGAGTTCTTTATAGATTCTGGATACTAGCTCTTTATCTGATATGTCATTTGCAGATATCTTCTCCCTTTCCATTTTGTTGTTTCCTTTGCTTGTGCAGAAGCTTTTCATCTTGATGAAGTCCCAATAGTTCATTTTTGCTTTTGTTTCCCTTGCCTCAGGAGATGTGTCTAACAAGAAGTTGTTGAGGTCAAGGTCAAACAGGCTGCTGTGTTCTTCTCTAGGATTTTGATGGTTTCCTGTGTCACATTTATGTCTTTCATCCATTTGGAATTCACTTTTGTGTATGGTGTAAGCAAATAGTCCAGTTTCATTCTTCTGCATGTTACTGTCCAGTTTTCCCAACACCATTTGTTGAAGAGACTACCTTTTTTCCATTGGATATTCTTTCCTGTTTTGTCAAAGATTAGTTGACCATAGAATTGAGGGTCCATTTCTGGGTTCTCTATTCTGTTCCATCAATCTATGTGTCTGTTTTTGTGCCAGTACCATACTGTCTTGATGGCTACAGCTTTGTAATACAGCTTGAAGTCTGGGATTGGGATTCCTCCCACTTTGCTTTTCTTTTTCAGTACTACTTTGTCTATTTGGGGTCTTTTCTGGTTCCATACAAATGTTAGGATTGTTTCTTCTAGCTCTGTGAAAAATGCTGGTGTTATTTTGATCAGGATTGCACTATGTAGACTGCTTTGGGTAGTATAGACATTTTAACAATATTTGTTCTTCCAATCCATGAGCATGGACTGTTTTACTTTCATAAGAATTCTATCAGCACACAGATCTTTTACTTCTTTGGTTAAGTTTATTCCTAGGTATCTTACGGTTTTTCGTGCAATTGTAAATGGGACCAATTCTTTGATTTATCCTTCTGCTATTTCATTATTGGTGTATAGAAATGCAGCTGATTTCTGTATGTTGATTTTATATCCTGCAAATTGCTAAATGCATACATCAGTTCTAGCAATTTTTTGGTGGAGTCTTTTGGATTCTCTACATAGAGTATCATGCCATCTGTGAATAGTAAAAGTTTGACTTCTTCCTTGCCGATAAGGATGCCTTTTATTTCTCTTTGTTGTCTGATTGCTGAGGCTAGGGCTTCCAGCACTATGTTAAACAACAGTGATGAACATGGACGTCCCTGTCATGTTCCTGACCTTAGGGGAAAAGCTCTCAGTTTTTCCCCACTGAGGATGATATTAGCTGTGGGTCTTTTATATATGACCTTTATGATGTTGAGGTATGTTCCTTCTATCCTTACTTTCTTGAGGGATTTGTATCAAGAAAGTATGCTATATTTTGTCAGATGCTTTTTCATCTGTTGAGAGGATCATATAGTTCTTATCCTTTATTAATGTGATGTATCATGTTGATTGATTGGTGGATATTGAACCACCCCTGCAGCTCAGGAATAAATCCCACTTGATCGTGCTGAATAACTCTTTTAATGTACTATTGGATTTAATGTCCAGTATCTTGTTGAGAATTTTTGCATCCATGTCATCAGAGATATTGATCTGTAATTCTCCTTTTTAGTGGGGTCTTTGTCTGGTTTTGGAATCAGGGTAATGCTAGCCTCATAGGATGAGTTTGGAAGTTTTCATTCCATTTCTATTTTTTGGAACAGTTTCAGAAAGATAGGTATTAACTCTTCTTTAAATGTCTGGTTGAATTCCCCTGGGAGGGCATCCAGCACTGGACTCTTGTTTGTTCGGAGATTTTTCATTACTGATTCAATTTCTTTGCTGGTTATGGGTCTGTTCACATTTTCTATTTCTTCCTGTTTCAGTTTTGGTAGTTTATATGTTTCTAGGAATTTATCCATTTCTTCCCAGATTACCCAATTTGTTGGCATGCAATTGCTCAAAATATTCTCTTATAATTGTTTGTATTTCTGCAGTGTTGGTTGTGATCTCTCCTCTTTCTTTCATAATTTTATATATTTGGGTCCTTTCTCTTTTCATTTTGATAAGTCTGACTAGGGGTTTATTAATTTTCTTAATTCTTTCATAGAACCAGCTCCTAGTTTCATTGATCTGTTCTACTGTGTTTTTTTAAAAATTTCTATATCATTTATTTCTGCTCTAATCTTTATTATTTCCCTTCTTCTGCTGGTTTTAGGCTTTTTTCTTTTTCCAGCTCCTTTAGGTGTAAAGTTAGGTTGTATACTTGAGATTTTTCTTGCTTCTTGAGGAAGGCCTGTATTGCTATATACTTCCCTTTTATGACCACCTTTGCTGCATCCCAAAGGTTTTGGACTGTTGTGTTTTCGTTTTCATTTGCTTCTAGGTGTGTGTGGGGGGGGGGGGCGGTGCTTCGTGTTTCTTGTTTTGTTTTGTTTTTTAGAGAGGGAGAGAGGTGGGGAGCAGAAGTACAAGGACAGAGAGAATCCCAAGCAGGCTCTACACCCAGCACAGAGCCCAAAGTGAGGCTCAGTCTCACAACCCTGATATCATGACCTGAGCTGATTATCAAGAGTTGGACATTTATCCAACTAAGCCACCCAGATGCCCCTGCTTCCATGTATTTTTTTTTTTTAACTTCTTCTTTAATTTTCTGGTTAACCCATTCATTCTTAAACAGGATGTTCTTTAACTTCCATGTATTTGTGGTCTTTCCAAATTTTTCTTGTGGTTGACTTCAAGTTTCATAGTGTTGTGGTCTGAAAATATGCATGGTATGATCTCAATCCTTTTGAACTGGTCAAGGCCTGATTTGTGACCCAGTATGTGATCTATCCTAGAGAATGTTCCATGTGCACTCGAAAAGAATGTGTATTCTGCTGCTTTAGGATGAAATGTTCTGAATATATCTGTGACGTCAATCTGGTCCAGTGTGTCATTCAAAGCTAATGTTTCCTTATTGATTTTCTGTTTAGATGATCTGTCCACTGCTGTAAGTGGGGTGTTAAAGACCCCTACTATTATTGTATTATTATCAGTGTATTTCTTTAAGTTTGTTATTAATTGATTTATATATTTGGCTGCTCCCAAGTTGGGGGCATAAATATTTACAATTATTAGATCTTCTTGTTGGATAGACCCTTTCTTGTTTTTTGATATTATGAATAAAGTTACCATGAACATTTCTCTTGGGTAAATACCTAGAAGTGAAAATGTTAGATCATACTGTTAAGTCTTTTAAAAAAAATAATTGGCAAATTACACAAAATGTTTATACCACCATGAGTGTATGACAGGTCCAGTTGTTATACAATATCTCAAATATTTCATATCATCAATCTTTTTAATTTTAGGCACTCTTGTGGATTTATAGATATGCTTCACTTTGATTTTAACTGTGATTTCCTGGATGACTAATAATGTTAAACATCTTTTTGAGTGCTTATTGGCCATCCTTATGAATTCTTTTGTGAATTAACAGCTCAAATCCTTTGCCTATCTTTAAATTAGGCTGTCTTCTTATGATCTATTGCAATAGTTTTAAAAATATATTCTGGGTACAAGTACTTTGTTAGATATATGTTTTAAGAAAATATGCTTCCAGTCTATGGCTTCTCTGTGTATGTCTTTAACGGTGTCCTACGATGAAAGTTTTTAATTTGGTAAAGTCAAATTTCTCCTTTTTTTTCCTTTATGATCTGTGCTTTTGTGTCTTCTGCAATGACACAAAGATTTTATCATAGGATTTTCTCTAGAATTTTTACAAATTTGTCTTTTGAGGTTAGGTCTAAAATCTATTTTGAGTTTCATTTTTTTCCATATGGAAATCAAATTGCTCAGCACAATTTGTAAAAAAAAAAAAAAAAATCATACTTTTTCATTTGAATTACTTTGGTGGATGTATTAAAAATTAATTGACCATATTGTTGTAGTGAATTTCTGGACCCTATATAGCTGGGTATAGTTTTTATATCCAGTCTGATTATCAATGACTATTAGTTAGACTTTTTAGATATGTACATTTAATGTAATTATTGATATGCTTGTGTTTAAGTCAACCATTTTGCTGTTTCTTAAAAATATTTTCCCAGTTAGTTCTTTGATCCTTTTATTCCTCTTTTCCTGTTTTGTTTTAGAACATCTGAGTTCTTACTTTTCTATTTTCTCTATACAATTGTCCTATTAGCTATATTTTTAGATTTTATTTAGTAAGTCATTGTTCAAAAGTTTACAGTATGCATCTTTAACTTATCACAATATGCTTTCTAAGAATATTATACTAATTTAGATATTATTTAAGAATCTTACAACATTATACTCTTCCCTTCCCTTCTTCTGTAGTATACAGTAATGCAATTAGCATAAGCCAGTATAAGTCAATAACATTTTTGTTTACAAAGATTTAGAATCACTTTTCAAAATTGTCCTTCTCTACATCAGTATAAACAAGTGTTCATCTCCAAAATAAAAGGGAAGAAAATATGATAAAAGATGCATTATTTAAAACTACAGAGTAATTCATCACATATTTTCTTACACTGAAAAATAATCTTTATATTTTTTTTCTTTAATTTTAATTTATTTTTTTATTCTTATGTTAATCCCCATACATTACATCATTAGTTTTAGATGAAGTGTTCCATGATTCATTGTTTGTGCATAACACCCAGTGCTCCATGCAGAATGTGCCCTCCTCAATACCCACCACCAGGCTAACCCATCCTCCCACCCCCTCCCCTCTAGAACCCTCAGTTTGTTTTTCAGAGTCCATCGTCTCTCATGGTTCGTCTACCCCTCCGATTTCCCCCGCTTCATTCTTCCCCTCCCGCTACCTTCTTCTTCTTCTTCTTCTTCTTTTTTTTTCTTAACATATATTGCATTATTTGTTTCAGAGGTACAGATCTGTGATTCAACAGTCTCACACAATTCACAGCGCTCACCATAGCACATACCCTCCCCAGTGTCTATCACCCAGTCACCCCATCCCTCCCACCCCACCTCCCACTCCAGCAACCCTCAGTTTGTTTCCTACAATTAAGAATTCCTCATATCAGTGAGATCATATGATACATGTCTTTCTCTGTTTGACTTATTTCACTCAACATAATACCCTCCAGTTCCATCCACGTCGTTGCAAATGGCAAGATCTCATTCCTTTTGATGGCTGCATAATATTCCATTGTATATATATACCACTTCTTCTTTATCCATTCATCTGTCGATGGACATCTTGGCTCTTTCCACAGTTTGGCTATTGTGGACATTGCTGCTATAAACATCGGGGTGCATGTACCCCTTCGGATCCCTACTTTTGTATCTTTGGGGTAAATACCCAGTAGTGCAATTGCTGGATCATATGGTAGCTCTATTTTCAACTTTTTGAGGAACCTCCATACAGTTTTCCAGAGTGGCTGCACCAGCTTGCATTCCCACCAACAGTGTAGGAGGGTTCCCCTTTCTCCGCATCCCCGCCAACATCTGTCGTTTCCTGACTTGTTAATTTTAGCCATTCTGACTGGTGTGAGGTGGTATCTCATTGAGGTTTTGATTTGGATTTCCCTGATGCCGAGTGATATTGAGCACTTTTTCATGTGTCTGTTGGCCATTTGGATGTCTTCTTTGGAAAACTGTCTGTTCATGTCTTCTGCCCATTTCTTGATTGGATTCTTTGTTCTTTGGGTGTTGAGTTTGATGAGTTCTTTATAGATTTTGGATACTAGCCCTTTATCTGATATGTCATTTGCAAATATCTTCTCCCATTCTGTCGGTTGTCTTTTGGTTTTGTTGACTGTTTCCTTTGCTTTGCAAAAGCTTTTTATCTTGATGAAGTCCCAATAGTTCATTTTTGCCCTTGCTTCCCTTGCCTTTGGCGATGTTTCTAGGAAGAAGTTGCTTCGGCTGAGGTCAAAGAGGTTGCTGCCTGTGTTCTCCTTTAGGATTTGGATGGACTCCTGTCTCACATTGAGGTCTTTCAACCATTTGGAGTCTATTTTTGTGTGTGGTGTAAGGAAATGGTCCAGTTTCATTCTGCATGTGGCTGTCCAATTTTCCCAACACCATTTGTTGAAGAGACTGTCTTTTTTCCATTGGACATTCTTTCCTGCTTTGTCAAAGATGAGTTGACCATAGAGTTGAGGGTCCATTTCTGGGCTCTCTATTCTGTTCCATTGATCGATGTGTCTGTTTTTGTGCCAGTACCATGCTGTCTTGATGATGACAGCTTTGTAATAGAGCTGGAAGTCCGGAATTGTGATGCCACCAGCTTTGCTTTTCTTTTTCAACATTCCTCTGGCTATTCGGGGTCTTTTCTGGTTCCATACAAATTTTAGGATTATTTGTTCCATTTCTTTGAAAAAAGTGGATGGTATTTTGATGGGGATTGCATTGAATGTGTAGATTGCTCTAGGTAGCATTGACATCTTCACAATATTTGTTCTTCCAATCCATGAGCATGGAACGTTTTTCCATTTCTTTGTGTCTTCCTCAATTTCTTTCATGAGTATTTTATAGTTTTCTGAGTAAAGATCCTTTGTCTCTTTGGTTAGATTTATTCCTAGGTATCTTATGGTTTTGGGTGCAATTGTAAATGGGATCGACTCCTTAATTTCTTTTTCTTCTGTCTTGTTGTTTGTGTATAGGAATGCCACTGACTTCTGTGCATTGATTTTATATCCTGCCACTTTACTGAATTCCTGTATGAGTTCTAGCAGTTTTGGGGTGGAGTCTTTGGGGTTTTCCACATAAAGTATCATATCATCTGCAAAGAGTGAGAGTTTGACTTCTTCTTTGCCAATTTGGATGCCTTTGATTTCTTTTTGTTGTCTGACTGCTGTGGCTAGGACTTCCAATACTATGTTGAATAGCAGTGGTGATAGTGGACATCCCTGCCACATTCTTGACCTTAGGGGGAAAGCTCTCAGTTTTTCCCCATTGAGAATGATATTCGCTGTAGGTTTTTCATAGATGGCTTTTATGATATTGAGGTATGTACCCTCGATCCCTATACTCTGAAGAGTTTTGATCAAGAAAGGATGCTGTACTTTGTCACATGCTTTTTCTGCATCTATTGAGAGGATCGTATGATTCTTGTTCTTTCTTTTGTTAATATATTGTATCACGTTGATTGATTTGCGGATGTTGAACCAACCTTGCAGCCCAGGGATAAATCCCACTTGGTCATGGTGAATAATCCTTTTAATGTACTGTTGGATCCTATTGGCTAGTATTTTGGTGAGAATTTTTGCATCCATGTTCATCAGGGATATTGATCTGTAATTCTCCTTTTTGATGGGGTCTTTGTCTGGTTTTGGGATCAAGGTAATGCTGGCCTCAAAAAATGAGTTTGGAACTTTTCCTTCCATTTCTATTTTTTGGAACAGTTTCAGAAGAATAGGTATTAATTTTTCTTGAAATGTTTGGTAGAATTCCCCTGGAAGCCATTTGGCCCTGGGCTTTTGTTTTTTGGGAGATTTTTGATGACTGCTTCAATTTCCTTAGTGGTTATAGGTCTGTTCAGGTTTTCAATTTCATCCTGGTTCAGTTTTGGTAGTTGATACATCTCTAGGAATGCATCCATTTCTTCCAGGTTATCTAATTTGCTGGCATAGAGTTGCTCATAATATGTTCTTATAATTGTATTTCTTTGGTGTTGGTTGTGATCTCTCCTCTTTCATTCATGATTTTGTTGATTTGGGTCATTTCTCTTCTCTTTTTGATAAGTCTCGCCAGGGGCTTATCAATCTTGTTAATTCTTTCAAAGAACCAGCTCCTAGTTTCGTTGATCTGTTCTACTGTTCTTTTAGTTTCTATTTCATTGATTTCTGCTCTGATCTTTATGATTTCTCTTCTCCTGCTGGGTTTAGGCTTTATTTGCTGTTCTTTCTCCAGCTCCTTTAGGTGTAGGGTTAGGTTGTGTACTTGAGACCTTTCTTGTTTCTTGAGAAAGGCTTGTATTGCTATATACTTTCCTCTTAGGACTGCCTTTGCTGCATCCCAAAGATTTTGAATAGTTGTGTTTTCATTTTCATTGGTTTCCATGTATTTTTTTAATTCTTCTTTAATTTCCTGGTTGACCCATTCATTCTTCAGTAAGATGCTCTTTAGCCTCCATGTATTTGAGTTCTTTGCGACTTTCCTCTTGTGATTGAGTTCTAGTTTCAAAGCATTGTGGTCTGAAAATAGGCAGGGAATGATCCCAATCTTTTGGTACCAGTTGAGACCTGATTTATGACCTAGCATGTGATCTATTCTGGAGAATGTTCCATGGGCACTAGAGAAGAATGTGTATTCCGTTGCTTTGGGATGGAATGTTCTGAATATGTCTGTGAAGTCCATTTGGTCCAGTGTGTCATTTAAAGTCTTTATTTCCTTGTTGATCTTTTGCTTAGACGATCTGTCCATTTCAGTGAGGGGGGTGTTAAAGTCCCCCACTATTATTGTATTGTTGTTGATGTGTTTCTTTACTTTTGTTATTAATTGCCTTATATAATTGGGTGCTCCCATGTTAGGGGCATAGATTTTTACAATTGTTAGATCTTCTTGTTGGATAGATCCTTTAAGTAGGATATAATGTCCTTCCTCATCTCTTATTACAGTTTTTGGTTTAAAATCTAATTTGTCTGATATAAGGATTGCCACCCCCGCTTTCTTTTGGTGTCCATTAGCATGGTAAATGGTTTTCCACCCCCTCACTTTCCATCTGGGGGTGTCTTTGGTTCTAAAATGAGTCTCTTGCAGACAGCATATCGATGGGTCTTGCTTTTTAATCCAGTCTGATAGCCTGTGTCTTTTGATTGGGGCATTTAGCCCATTTACATTCAGGGTAACTATTGAAAGATAGGAATTTAGTGCCAGTGTATTGCCTGTAAGGTGACTGTTACTGTATATTGTCTGTGTTCCTTTCTGGTCTATGTTGCTTTTAGGGTCTCTCTTTACTTAGAGGACCCCTTTCAAGATTTCCTGTAGGGCTGGTTTTGTGTTTGCAAATTCCTTTAGTTTTTGTTTGTCCTGGAAGCTTTTTATCTCTCCTTCAATTTTCAATGACAGCCTAGCTGGATAGAGTATTCTTGGCTGCATATTTTTCTCATTTAGTGCTCTGAATATATCCTGCCAGTCCTTTCTGGCCTGCCAGGTCTCTGTGGATAGGTCTGTTGCCAATCTAATGTTTCTACCCTTGTAGGTTACATATCTCTTCTCCCGAGCTGCTTTCAGGATTTTCTCTTTGTCTCTGAGACTCTTAAGTTTACTATTAGATGTCGGGGTGTTGACCTATTTTTATTGATTTTGAGAGGGGTTCTCTGTGCTTCCTGGATTTTCATGCCTGTTTCCTTCCCCAAATTAGGAAAGTTCTCTGCTATAATTTGCTCCATTATACCTTCTGCCCCTCTCTCTCTTTCTTCTTCTTCTGGGATCCCAATTATTCTAATGTTGTTTCGTCTTATGGTATCACTTATCTCTCGAATTCTGCCCTCGTGATCCAGTAGTTGTTTATCTCTCTTTTTCTCAGCTTCTTTATTTTCCATCATTTCATCTTCTATATTACTGATTCTCTCTTCTGCCTCATTTATTCTAGCAGTTAGCGCCCCCATTTTTGATTGCACCTCATTAATAGCCTTTTTGATTTCTACTTGGTTGGATTTTAGTTCTTTTACTTCTCCAGAAAGGGTTTCTCTAATAACTTCCATATTTTTTTCAAGCCCAGCTAGTATCTTTAAAGTGATGATGCTGAACTCTAGATCTGACATCGTACTAATGTCCGTATTGAGTAGGTCCCTGGCAGTCAGTACTACCTCTTGTTCTTTTTGTTGAGGTGATTTTTTCCCTCTTGTCATTTTGTGCAGAGGAGAATAGATTAATGAGAGAACAAAATGCTAGCAGAGTAACAATGTCCCCAGAAAATATACTCTAAACAAATCAGAAAAGACCTGAAGCAGTGGGAAAAGAAAGGGAAAGAGAAAAAAAAGTAAAAGAAAAAGATAAAGATAAAAACAAAAACAAACAAAACAAAACAACAACAACAAAAAAAAAAACCAGAATGTGGTCAAATATGATGAGGCTGGTATATAGATCAGTGCCACACACTATATTTGGGGTGTATTTTGGTCTTTTAGAAGAAAGTGCCTCCCAAAATTTTAAAGAAAGAAAAACTTATATATGTACAAAAATAAGGGTTGATATGATGAAGGGATGGAATATGACTGTAAAGATGGAAAGTATAAAAATTTTTATAAAAGGAATTGATAAGAAGTTGTTTGAAAAAAGAAAGAAGACGATTTAAAAAAAGAAAAAGAAAAAAAAAAGGGAGAGAATGTGATCAGGCAGGGGAATAGAAAACACCATATACTAGAGATTTAGGGTATATTTTAATCTGTTAGAAGAAACTATCTCAAAATTTTAAAGAGAGAACAACTTATATATATAAGCCAAAAATACGGGTAACTACTATGAAGGGATAGACTATGACTCTAAAAATGAAAAATAAAAATGTTTTTTTTAAAAAAAGGAATTGATAAGATGTTGGCTGAAAAAGGGAAAAAGAAAAATTCAAAAAGAAAAAAAGAAAAAAAGACAGTTAAAAAAAAATTAACTTTGAAAGACTAAAGAATCATGGTAAAAAAGCCATGAATTCTAGGTGCAGTATTCCCCTAGCGCTGGAGTTCTGCCGTTCTCATTGATCGGTAAACTTGGTCTTGGCTGGCTGTTCTCGCTGATCTTCTGGGGAGGGGCCTGTTGCCGTGGTTTCCAAATGTCTCTGCCGGAGGCGGAATTGCCCCGCCCTTGCCCCCTCCCAGCTAAGTAATCTGCTTGGGTTTGCTCTCGGGAGCTTTTGTTCCCTGCGAGCTTTCCGTACAGCTTTGGAGGCGGAGAGTGAAAATGGCGGCCTCCCAATCTCCGCCGCGGAGGAGCCGAGAACTCGGGGCCCCGCTTCTCAGTGAGTCCCCAGAGAAAAGCCGTCAGTCACTCCCGTCTCCCCGGTCTCCAGCCGCACTCCGTGCTCACCCGGCCTGTGACCGCGCGTTTCTATCTCTGGCACCCGACCCCGGGTGGAGTCTCCAAACCCAGCAGATCCCTGCGGTGCACTCCCGCACGGCTCCTCCCGGGGGAGGAAGGTGAGTCTCCCCGGATCTGCTGTTTGTTGGGTCCCTGCTGGAGGAGCAGGGGCCCGACTGTGCCGCGGATCACGGTTTATGGCCACCCCGAGCTGAGAGCCCGCGCCTGGGCTCCGCCTCTGCAGCCGGCTTCCCTGCTCCGATACCTGGGAGCTCTGCTGCACTCAGGCACCCCCGGTCTTTCTGTGACCCCGAAGGTCCTGAGACCACACTGTCCCGGAGGGTTCCACCCCCCGCTTAGCCACCTGAGTGACGTCCCTCAGCAGAGCAGATTCTAAAAGTTCCGATTTTGTGCTCCGCGGCTCTATCACTTGCCAGAAGCGGCCGACGGAGGCCCCTCCCCCGCCGTCTATCCTCCCGAATATCGCCTCGATTCACTTCTCCACACGTCCTACCTTCCAGAAAGTGGTCGCTTTTCTGATGAGAGAGTTGTTGCTATTCCTTTCTTCGATCTCCTGTTGAATTTGTAGGTGTTCAGAATGGTTTGATCCCTCTCCAGCTGAATTCCCGAGACCAGACGAAATCCAGGTCTCCTACTCCTCCGCCATCTTGCTCCGCCCCCCAATCTTTATATTTTTTAACAAAAAATTTATTTATTTATGTATTTATTTATTTATTTATTTATTTATTTATTTATATTAAGTGGGACCAAGATATTACAGAAGATACAAAGATAAATCAAATATAAACCCTGCTTTCAAATAATTTATATCCAATTTTGAATGGAAAAAGACATGTTTTTTTAAAGATTTCATTTATTTATTTGATATATATAGAGAGAGCAAGCACAGTAGGGGAAGCAGTAGGCAGAGGGAGAAGCAGACTCCCTGCTGAGCAGGGAGCCCGACGCGGGGCTCGATCCCAGGACCCTGAGATCATGACCTGAGCCGAAGGCAGATGCTTAACCGACTGAGTCACCCAGGCAAAAAGACAGGATTTTTAAAAGGTTACAACATAATTCAATATTTATAATAGATTCATGAGAGGACAAAATGCTTTGGTAACTCAAGTAACGGAGAAAAAAATGGTAGATAAGTCTAGAAGGGACCACTGACTTGCCTGTGGGGAAACTACTAACCATTTTAATCACATTAGAACTATGATTAGAATTTTCTTTCAAATATAAAACTGATAAATGCATCCAATGGCCAAGACAGACAAATTAGGAGACTTCAGCAATGAGGAGAGAGTCAATGGAAAGCTGAAGCAAGATGGCAAAGGAAACAGGACAAAAATGTAAAGGATCAAGCAACTGATTTGATGAAAGAAATAGCAAAAATGGCTGTAAAGTGATTGTACCCAAATATAAACTGAAGTAACAGAGAAGAAGGAAATTTTCATAGAAAGGTGACAGTGGGAACCATAGGGATTTGACAAGTTTAAGGTGCCACTGAAGCATCCATAGGAATATTGATCAGGCAGCAGGTGAATCTACAGGATTGAATTTTAGAGAAAGTTGGGATTTTATATGTAATTTTACCCAGAGGTCTGTACAGAGATGACAGTGGAAGTAGTTGGATAGGAGGAGATATTTAATGGAGAAAATGTAAGAAGAGAGTGGGCCAAGACAAACTTTGATGACAGGAATGATAACTTTAGGATATAAGAACAGAAAGAGAAGCTTAAGAAGAAGACATATGAGAAATCATTAAAGAGCTGGGAAGACATCCAGAATAGTGATTTTATAGTAAGTGGAGGGAAAAAAGATCTAAGAGAGGGAAAGGTCACCAGCAGTCATGTGACGTCAAAAGAATGAGAATTAAGAAAAAACCCTTGATTTGGAGACTGAGAGGCCACTTGGATCTGTATGACAGCAATCTCAGCTGAAGTATTTGAGGAAGTCAAATTGCACAGGGTTAGAAAATGAAACTATCTATAAACACAAAACAACTTTAAAAAAAATGAAGTCTGGTAAGCAAAAAACAAAGAAACAAAAAGAACTGTAAGCTTAGCTTGAATACACAACTAGGCAAAGAAAAAATAATTATTGGTAAGAGAAGAGAAGGAGAAGGAAGTTGAAAGTCCAGGTTTTTCCAAAAGGAGAAGAGAAGCGGAAGAGGGAGTTTCATACTGAAAACATGTCATTATTCTGCAATACGAGGGAAGAAAATGAGGAGTAAAGACAAAAGAAAATTAAATGTGACGAGAGAAAGCTTAATACTGTTCTTGTCTGTTCTCCGTCTATTCTGTAAAGCAGGAATGTGAAAAGTGGGGAGAGCAAAAACGACAGAGGAGCAGGAAGGCGTGGTTATCACACCTGGGAGGATAAGGACCAGCAGGCAGATTGGACCGTCAGGCAGCGGTGAGGACACCCAAGGTCAGATAGCATGCAAATAACTGGAACTCCATTTGGAGGAAAACTTTTGGAGATCTATCTTGCAAAACTATCTACCTCTGAAGCTTTGCTAAAATGATGCTAACGCCTGCCCAGTAAATGAAGAAACTTAAATATCCTTTACTGGAGAAAACTATATTCCAAAGTGCCATTTTGCTGAAGTCATTCTAAACCTTCTTGCTTTCTAACCAGGATGCTTAAATCCTTACCTCATTCAAAATAAACATCCTCTTGTATTTTAAATATTGTTTTCCCTCATGCAAAGGAAATCATCTGGAATATTCAAAAGAAGTTGTTACAATAAAGGAGTTAAATTTACACAGATAAGGTTACATGTCTGTGTTTAGCAAAACCTTAATTTCTTGGATTATACAAAGTCTTTGTCCTGTCAAAACTTAGAATTTACTTCCCACCAAAATTTACGTTTTACAAGAAATCAGAAAATATGTATTAAGCCTTCTGAACAAATGCTTACCAGAGATAGTTAACCTGCCGAACCTGTGAATAAACATTTCTTTGGTAGCACATGTTGGTATTCACACAACAATTGGATTCCAAAATATGTTTCTTCAGTGTTATATAAAAACATCCAGTTTGTGTAATGAACAACAATAGTGCCAGTAATCAAAGAAAATCAGGATTGTCAACAATGAGAAATAATGTCGCCTAGCAACCAAGTTTCAATTACTCTTTGTTTGCTAACAAGCCCTGAGATATTTTATGCTGGTAGCTTTATTCCAGAGAGTAATGTATCATCTAAGACTGTAAGAGAGAGCTCCTGTTTTAACCAGCTCTGGTTTCCAATCAAACATCTTGCAATTAATTTTATTAGTGTTTTAGACGTAATTTACTTTGAATAAGCCATAACCATGATTTGTTATTGTCATGTTCTAAAAGAAACTGTAATGTGGAATAATTATTTGTTTAAATAATGGAATCATTGGCATACAGATGATACTCCAACAAAGTAAAAATTTATTATCATTAATAATAAGATTAAACAAAATCATATCCCAGAATAGATCCCAGGAGGACCCTTTAGCTATTTTAGTTGAACTAGAAATACTACTACTAATTAAGATATAACACTGACTGTCATAGCAGTAATCACAAAGACCACTTATTAGTGCCTAATAAAAACCCTCTACTGCAACACGGATATAGCACGAAAGTACACCCTTAGCTGAAATCAATCCGCATTATGAACACTACCTATCAAACTCTGGGAACAGTTTTATTCAAGGCATCTGTACTAACCTCTTCATACTATTTAAATTTGGCAAATGACCATTGAAACTGAGCTGTTTCAGCTGTACTCCCTCTGCATTTGGTGGGTGGGACTTTTACCACTTGCTTCTTTACATAGAGACAATCCAGACCGAGGAGCTCAGTCTGTGAGTGGGGCTATGGTTGCCCCGCTGGCGCTACAACTATTTCTCTCCCTGCTGGGTTTTAGTAACTCATCTCATCTGAACTTGTTGTAGGCAAGAGACTCATGGGAAATACCACCCCCCCAACACACACACACACACACGCACGCGCTGCTGAGGCCAGGAAGATAATTAGTCAAAATCTATATCAAAGTAACCACAGCTACAGTTGTGTAGCCACTTAAAAAATGTATCCAGACTGGTCCTCAGGAGACATATTTCTGCTTAATAATATCTCACTTTTTACTGAGTAGTATTGGTATTATTTAGGAAAAGACATTCTATGTTTTCAGTTTGATTCTAGGGCTATTTGGTGCTATTCAAATTAACTTTTGTAAATATTTTGAAGTAATCTACCTGTCTATTATCTGTATTATCATTTAGCTAAAACTGAAGAATGACTGATCTGATTTAAACCTACCTCAATAAATAAAACTATTTATGTAAATGAGTAAAACTATCAAATTGAAACGCAATAATTTCTGCCTAAATGTTTCTTCAGTTTATCATAATTATAGTAAAAGAAAATTTTAAGACTTTTTTCATACTCTGCTTTCTTTGGCTAAAAATATCAGAATCTCTCCTATTTTGTAGACTTCCAAATATAAATATGTTCATCCATGTCTTAACAATATCTTTGGTTTTTGGCTTCTTATTACTTTGCAAACAAGAGTGACAAATCATAGATCTTATGGAAGTATTTTAGCCTGCTCTTAGCACTAAGTTACACACAAACGCCAAGACAGAAGTCTTACATATAGAGTCACATAAGCAAACAAATAAGTGAGGCTACTTGTAGAAAATCATGAGATTGTCTATGTACTAGGAAGTCAACTCTTTTTTAAAATTATTATTATGGAATATAATGAACACTACCATGCAGAATACATGTTTTCAAAACAAATACGTTTTCTGGCAAACAAAATTATTTTTCTATCATCAGTAAAGAAGATTTAATTAATGAGAAAGCAAGGATTTCAATAAAAAGTCCATTTTCAAAAGAAAGTCATAATTTACCATGTTCATCCAAATGTCCCTGTGGCAGGGGATACTGAAAAAAGATCAGCTACAGTCTGCTTTTTTTTTTTTTAAAGATTTTATTTATTTATTTGAGACAGAGAGAATGAGATACAGAGAGCATGAGAGGGAGGAGGGTCAGAGGGAGAAGCAGACTCCCTGCCGAGCAGGGAGCCCGATGCGGGACTCGATCCCGGGACTCCAGGATCATGACCTGAGCCGAAGGCAGTCGCTTAACCAACTGAGCCACCCAGGCGCCCTACAGTCTGCTTTTGAACAATGAGTCAGAGTGAGAGTCTGAGCGTGCAAAGGCATCCTCTTTCAGAGGCAATTCCATAGCCACCATTTTTATGGTTTTAATATGACACTTTGCAAAAATATTTGCCAGCTGACCATGACAAATACAAAATGATTTGTCTCCCCATCCTTGAAACAGTAAACAAATGTGAAAAGAAACTTTTCTTTTAATACTTACACAAAACAGGAAAACACTAGTCATAAGAATGAAAGTCAAGAGACTTGTATTCTAAACCCAGTAGAACGGAGTCTTAGGTAAACTG
This sequence comes from Neomonachus schauinslandi, assembly GCF_002201575.2. Lineage (NCBI taxonomy): Eukaryota > Metazoa > Chordata > Mammalia > Carnivora > Phocidae > Neomonachus > Neomonachus schauinslandi. Next base: position 18,237,083 of record NC_058409.1, read on the forward strand.
TGTAACTTTTTTGGGTCTTGATTTTCATATTAGTGAGGGGTGTGTGTGTGTGTGTGTGTGTGTGTTGTGTGTTTATTTAAAACTAGATTTTCAAAGAATGCCTTTAAATTTCTCAGACATGGAAATAATGTTTGAAGATAGGGGATAGGGACAGAAGCACGTTGTGACAGTGAATGCTGAATATCCTGCCGGCAGAAGTAGGGTGCTCATAAACGTGTCCCTGAGTAAGACAGAAACGCCTTGAGTGGTAATCTTTTCTTTCCACTGGGAATTCTGGTAAATATGGAAATCACTACTATAGGTACTCCATTGGCCTGAAAGTTTTTGTACTCTCAGTATAAACCGACAAGTTCCTAATTGCACAGATTTATACATAAATATGTGCACAGGCCAGAGTGTAAAACAAATTTCGGCTGGGGAACTAGTACCTAGCATAGACTCAGCACACCAGGCTTCTTTCCAGAATCCCACTGTTCTGCCTTTGAACCATTACCCATGCCTTTCAGCAGCGCTGTCAACAGAACTCAGATAGGGTCCTGAACTCCAGAGAATGAATGAGATATGCCAAATGAAGCATAATTACTTTACTGACGTCATTCAGCTTTCAACTCACATTTAATGGGGGAGCTTCTACTGCTTGAAACAGTGGGCCGTTTGTAGCACATTATGCAAATGATAAGACTAATCTTTTGCATTATACATAAGAGCTGCTTATTGTGCATTAACTAATTTATCTGACTACGCAGGGGCTATGAATGCTGATTTTTATTAAGCTCTTCATTAAGTGAAAACGTAGGCATGGCAAGTGCATATATTAGCATGTGCCTGTGTTGTGTGGATGAATAAATACATACACACATCTAGTTACCAAATGACGTTCTTCTGGTGGTAGAAACCATCGAGTATGATATTTTGTTCAATCAAATCAGTAAGATGAGAAAGTGAGAATTAAGTAATCAGAGGCAAAGACTCCTGGATTGTTAATATTCATCATACTTATTTTTATCATGGTCATGAAATTACTTTTAAAAAAGACAGAATGTGTAGTCTAAAGTCAATAGTTTAAATCTTACGTAAGTATCCTAGTGACTATTTTTGTGATTAGCATAAAAACCAAATGAAGAACAAATGAACACAAAGTCTAATTAAAGCAGTCACTCCAGTTTTAAGCTAAGTTTATTCATTTGAGAACAGAGGGAAAAGGATCAAAATGATATTTTATTAAATATGCACTAATTAATTTGGTTCCAATCTAGGCACAGGCATGTCTAGACAGATATGTTAATAATGTTTTCTATAACGCTCCAATAAGAAGCACATTTCATTAAGGCACACGTCTGAAACCAACACAGACTCTCCACACAGACCCTGCTCTTCTCAGCGAGTTGTTTAGAATGTGATCATGGAGTTGCACAAGAGATACCAAAAATATCACACATTTTATTTTCCTGACGAAATGTATACAAATTTGATTTACTTGAATCAGCAATGTATACTGGGTAAACTACTGCAAATTAATACAAGTATTTTGAGCTTACTACTTTAAAAATATTTTAACAATGCAATTAACAGCTCGCTAATGGGTGAGTCAGTGATTACTTTTGTAACTAATTTTCAAGGTGAAAAGGTTAGAGGAAATGAAATGAGCCTTTTACTTTGAAGATACTAAATAGCAACAGTGACCAGTTCAACAGATGTGGAGGAGCAGAGAAACCTAGTACACCCTTCTGACTTCAAAATTGAGTTGCGAGTTTTAGTTCATTAAAATTAATGACCGATCACTGTGTATCATGCTTGAAAACAGCTCATTCCTTTATCAGCCAGGTAAACTAAAACACGTATTACTATACATGACACAAAACCAGCCCTGGGATTTGGCCATGAGCCCAACTTAACTGCAGAACGTTTATTAAATTATTAAAATTTATGGGTTGATAGCACTCTCAAGCAATTTATTACAGCTGTAAACCATTTTTAAGTTTTGAAAACACAATAAAGTTGATTTAATAATCCCCCTAATCTTATACACAACTTCCTCCAGAATTTTCTTCAATTACGGCTCATAAATTACAATTTATTGTGTATTAGAGAAACACTAAAAAACAAATACTTCATGAGAATTTCATCAGATTCATTTATTCTGAAACATTTGCCAGGAAGCATAACAAATTCACATGTGACCCCTGCACTCAGAAGAGCTGAAGTTCAAATCAAAGCCACAATGGAGAGTTCCTTTGCCAAAGATAATAACGAAAATCTTCCCTTAACTTAAGCCAGGAACTTGACTTTAATGAATGCAAGGGTGAGGGGGTCAGGAAAGGGAGAGAGAGGCAGTTCTAGGGAAATTCTCACCACTCTAAAAACAGCTTGAATTGCAAAGCACAGATAGTCACATCACCTCTTTGTAGGACTTTGTTAGAGAACAAGCAACTGAAAAGAGGGACCACAAAGAGACAGTAATTATGAACACATACTGTGTTTTTCTCAGAGGCAGTAGGTCATCAGTGTAGACAAATTCACTTAGATTTAATGACTTTTAAGTGAACATTCCATACTTTTTAAAAATAGAATTGACAGTAGTTTAGGAAGAGCAATCCCTAATGGTGGAATAATCCCTAATGGTGGAATATTTTATAGTGACTTGATTAAGGCAGAATTTTTCTGCTGGATCGAGTGGGTCCTGTGACTTCTGTAACTGTGTTTTCAAAACTGAAATGAAATTCAGGGGGAAGTATCAGGGCCTCTTTCAATGGAACAAAATAATAATTTCCCTGGTTATATGGGGAAGGAGGGACATTACTATGCCCAGAGGATAGGCAACATGCAATGAGAAGAAATACTGCATTGACATTCCTTAAAAATTTAGGTTTCTGTCCTCATGCTCACTTTAGGGGGCTGGAGGCTGAAACTCCTCTTCAAGCAATCACTGGTCACTGATCACATCACTGATATAAAGTATGATAAATCTGCAGCAAGTAATTTCCTTGGCTTGCAGAACCAGACACTAGAGTGGAGCTGGCCCTGGGAAAACCTCTGAGGGGCAGAGGATTTCTTATAAAATGGTATTTCTTTCTACTTGGGACTTCCACAGAATCAATCTGCTTTAAAATGAGCAAGATCCTTCATGGGATTCAAGGGCAATGAGGAATGAGAGATGACACGACCGACGACTTAGTCATACTAAAGAGGCCTTAACATGATGAAGACCATGGTGGGCCATCAGTGTCAGTTTAAAGTCAGAACTCCATGGAAGACTCATTTGGGCTCTCATTTCCCTCTTTTCCTCTCTTTCTGCTCTAGGGGCCTGGTACTGTAAACATGTGACCATGATAAATATCATTAGAAGAGCATTCTCTATTCTCTTATGTGTGCATGTGGGTGTCTGTGTCTCTATTAAATGACTCACCCCCACCCCTGCCCATCTTGGCCACAGTAATGTCAGGTAGACACCTAGTCGAGTTTGGGCCAATCAAATTCCTCTCCCTGAAATATTAAGCCAATTGAGTCTACAGAGCTGAGCTGAAAGATCCTGCAGACCCGACTGAGGGTACTGTTTTGTAGTGACTATGATGTCCAAGAGCACAGGAAGATAATTCACAGAGGAAGAAGCACAGAATGGAGTTATAGAGACAAGCAGAGATAAGAAAATATAAGGCCATGTAGAGAGTTAAAGAAGTTGTTGCCTTCTTTTTTCCCTATGACTTTAACACTTCCTGTGAGGTCTACATGTATTTCTAACTCTAGAATCCTTTATATGCTCCAGCTCCATCTACCCCATTTTAATTTGAGCTAGTGTACCTAGGCTTCTGTTCTTTAAACACCAACAACACCGGGTGCACATATGGGGAAGCAGAGTACTCGGTCTTCATTCTACTCGCAAATCTGCCATAAGCACTGACACCAGAGCAAACTCTTGCACAACCAACAGCATGCTGACCTCTGACCTCCGACCTCCGTGTCCACTCGCCCAGCAAGCCCCAGGCAACACTGCTGCACTCACTGTCAGAGACATCCTGGACTCCCAATGGTTCATGTCCTGCCCACATTCACCCCTCTACACTGCCCACGAGAGCACCTCTACACTCTCTTCCTCCAGGCTCTTCAAGTCCTTCTCGCATGTGGAGCTGAGTCAGAGGTTTTAAGTGGTCTACCTGGAAGCACTGTGTCATTTGTATTTTATCCAAGAAGATCAAATTAATGGATTATCCACAAGTAAAGGCGGTAAGTCGTGGAGCATGTTCCAGAAGATTCATAAATGACCATAAAGTATTTTCAGATGGGAATAACTATATAAATGTGGCAGTAATAATCACCAGTTTGGGGCGCCTGGGTGGCTCAGTTAGTTGGGCGGCTGCCTTCGGCTCAGGTCATGATCCTGGAGTCCCTGGATCTAGTCCCACATCGGGCTCCCTGCTCGGCGGGGAGTCTGCTTCTCCCTCTGACCCTCCCCCCTCTCATGTGCTCTCTCTCATTCTCTCTCCCTCAAATAAATAAATAAAATCTAAAAAAAATAATAATAATAATAATCACCAGTTTGAGTTCGGGTCACTTTGGCCAAAATATCATATAGGTTCCATCTATTATGGAGTAACAAAGGCCAGATTTATCTTCTCACGTTGACAACTAAAAAACTAGAGTAAATATATCAACCAGTAGGTTTCAGACACGGGATCCTACGAAGCACAGGGCAAAAATCATTGAGAAAAGGGAAACAGGTCATCCTTATAATTGTTCCAGCTTACTGCCAGAAGAAAGTATCCCAGCCATGCAAAGGGACAGGACACCCCAACAGACCCCTATGGTGTCTGTGAATAGAGAAGACAAAATTGAAAATTTGGGGAGTTTCTATGGGCTAGAATTTTCAGAGCAGAGTACCAGAGTCAAGAGAACTGCAAAGAAAGCTCCAGACATTTGCACAGGTTTTGTCTGTAGTCTTTTATTGAGGACTAAAAACTGCATTAATATAAGAAATTACCTGAGGCTGGGGAAACAATCACCATAAAGGAGCAGGAGGAAAAACCTCTGGGATCACACAAGGCCAGGAGTAGTTCATGTTCCTACCAGACACAGTAGAAGTCCTTTGTAATACTTGAGACGTCAAGGAGAACACCCAGAAGGTTATAGTCTCACTACTAGGGAAAATTTGCCCTAGCATAAAGCCACTTAACAAAGCTTAAAAGCAACTCTTTTATAAAGAATAAAACTGTTTCCCAGTAACTTAACTGTATCCCAGAATACAGTTCAAAAATATTTAAAGGAATTATAAAATATACCTAATACAGTAAAATTAAAATCCTGATATGTGATAAAAAACATTTGAGCATGCAAAAAAAGAAAGAAAAGGATAAATATAAATCAATAGAAACAGACTCAGAAATTATACAAGTGATAGAATTAGCAGGCAAGGACATTAAAACAATTAATAATATATTCTATATGTTCAAAAACATAGAGCAAGAAATCATATTCATGTTAAAGAGATCATAATACAAATAAGAAATTATTTAAAAATCTTTAAAAATCAAACTTTCAGATATATGTAAAATATACAATATATTATACATATATTGTAATCTGTTTTTTTTTTTTAAAGATTTTATTTATTTATTTGACAGAGAAAGACACAGCGAGAGAGGGAACACAAATGGGGAGTGGGAGAGGGAGAAGCAGACTCCCTGACGAGCAGGGAGCCCGATGCGGGACTCAATCCCGGGACTCCAGGATCATGACCTGAGCTGAAGGCAGTCGCTTAACCAACTGAGCCACCCAGGCGCCCTATATTGTAATCTTATAATGAATCTTATTGCCTTCATTGGCGATCTTTTCTTTCCATTGGGAAATATGATATGTACTTCAGATTATACACTGCAGAAAAACAGATTAGTGAATTTAAAATCAACAATAAAAACTATAAAAAAGGAAACACAGAAAAAAACTTTGGAAAAAATGATCATAACATCAGTGAGCTCTGAGATAAATTTAAGCAGCCTAATACTTGTATAATTGGAGTCCTTAAAAAGAGAGAAAAGTGAGACAGAATCAAATACTTGGAGTAAATACTGAAATGCTCCAAATTTGGTAAAAACTACAAACCAACAGATCCAGGAAACACAATAAAGAAGTGCAAGATACATGAAGAAAACCACACCAGTGCAAAACATCATCAAAGTGCTTAAAACCAGTGATAAAGGGAAAATCTTAAAAGCAGCTAAAGAAGATGTGGTATATATATATACAATGGAATATTATGCAGCCATCAAAAGGAATGAAATCTTGCCATTTGCAACGACATGGATGGAACTGGAGGGTATTATGCTCAACGAAATAAGTCAAACAGAGAAAGACATGTATCATATGACCTCACTGATATGAGGAATTCTTAATCGCAGGAAACAAACTGAGGGTTGCTGGAGTGGGGGTTGGGGTGGGAGGGATGGGGTGACTGGGTGATAGACACTGGGGAGGGTATGTGCTCTGGTAAGCGCTGTGAATTGTGCAAGACTGTTGAATCTCAGATCTGTACCCCTGAAACAAATAATGCAATATATGTTAAAAAAAAAAAAAAGAAGAAGAAGATAGCAGGAGGGGAAGAATGAAGGGGGGGAAATCGGAGGAGGAGACGAACCATGAGAGACGATGGACTCTGAAAAACAAACTGAGGGTTCTAGAGGGGAGGGGGGAGGATGGGTTAGCCTGGTGGTGGGTATTGAGGAGGGCACATTCTGCATGGAGCACTGGGTGTTATGCACAAACAATGAATCATGGAACACTACATCTAAAACTAATGATGTAATGTATGGTGATTAACATAACAATAAAATTTTTTTTTTAAAAAGCAGCTAAAGAATCCATCACTTACATAGAAACAAAGATAAGAATGACAGCTGATGCCCCTCAGAAACAATGCAAGTCAGAAGATCATAGAGCAACATCCATGAGAGGACTGCAAGAAAAAGTGGCAGCACAAGATTCTATAACCAGCGATAATATCTTTGAAAAACGAAAGTGAAATAAAAACTTTTGCAGACATAAAAAAAAAACTGATAAAACTGATGATACACAGACCTACAATAAATATTAAAGGAAGTCCATCAGGCAGAAGAAACAATAACACCAAGCTGAAATTCTGCATTGACATGAGGGAAAGAAGAGAACAGACATGTTAAATAAGTCAGTGTAAAAAAGAATTTTTCTTAGATATCTTTTAAAAATAGCTAACTGTTTCAAGCAAAAATTATAAAACTGTATTGTGGGGGTTATAACATGTAGAAAGGAAGTGAATAACAACAGCCTAAAGTCTGGGAGAGTAGAACGAGAATATGTACTGTTGTAATATTCTTACAGAGTACCTGAAGGGGTGTAATAGTACTTGAATATATGTGATAGGTTAAATATAGTATACTAGAAAATTTAAAACAACCACATTTAAATTTAAATACACACACAATAAGAGTTATAGCTAATAAGTCAATAAGGGAGTACCTGGGTGACTTGGTCAGTTAAGCATCCACCTCTTGGTTTAGGCTCAGGTCATGATCTCAGGGTCATGAGATCGAGCCTCGCACAGGGATCCATGCCCTGCAAGAAGTCTGCTTGAGATTCTCTCTCTCCCTCTGCCCCTCTTCCCACTCGTGTGCACACACACACACATGCTCTCTCTCTTTCTATAAAATAAATAAATCTAAAAAAAAAAACAAGAAAGAAGCAAGGCAAGGATTACCATTCTCACTATTTCTATTCAACATTGAACTGGAAGGTTCTTAATCAGCACAACAAGGCAAGAACAAGGGAAACCATAAGGCACATTAGTTGGATATGTATATGTATGTACACACATGCACACACAAACACATTTTACAGTTCAATAATAGGAACCGATCATTGAATAACTGCATTTATCTGATTGTCCAAAATAGGCAAATCTATAGAAACTAACAGTAGATGACTGGTTGCCAGGGGCTGGGAGGGGAAGGAATGGGCAGTGAGGAAAGGGGAGAGACTGTTAAGAAGCACAGAATTTCTTTGGGGGTGATGAAGCATTTTAAAATGAGGCAGTCACAGTGGTTGCACAACTCTGCAAATATAGCAAAAGCACTGAATTGTACACTGAATTTTATGCTGTGTAAATTATATCTTAAAAAGCTTCTATAAAAAAAATAAGTTACAGGGCGCCTGGGTGGCTCAGTTGGTTGGGCGACTGCCTTCGGCTCGGGTCATGATCCTGGAGTCCCTGGATCGAGTCCCGCATCGAGCTCCCTGCTCGGCAGGGAGTCTGCTTCTCCCTCTGACCCTCCCCCCTCTCATGCTCTCTCTCTATCTCATTCTCTCTCAAATGAATAAATAAAATCTTTAAAAAAATAATAATAAGTTACAAACTCACGTTTAAACAAATTATATCAACAGCAAAGGTAAAAATACTCAAAACTCATCACTTCCTTATTCCTTCGCCACATTTCAATATTATTTATGATCTTGTAGCTATTTATATCTTTTATCTGTGGGGTAGTAACACAGTATAATAGTGTTCTATTGCACACATCTTCTAAGCTCTGAATTCACTGTCATCATGTTGGCAGACTGAAATTGGACACTGGAGAATACTGACACCACGAAAATGGGCAACCACTACAAATCGGAGCTTACATCCTCCAGACAGCTGGCTGTTAATCTTTCATAAGTACATCACTGCCTGCTTCACTCCAGCCTCTGCAGCCCAGTGCCATGTGGACCAGAGAAGGTAGCCAGGAGTGACAAAATCCTGAGGGGAAATGCTTGAGACAATAAATTTCTGTTTGACCTTGTAATTATAGAATGATGTCCCTGGAAGGAAAGGAAGGAAGCTCGGTAAATACCTGGTTTGTACACGTGATTTGGGAAACATTACGTTTCAGGCTGGAAGCTATAGTCCAAGTGTACATTGTTGGTAGATTACATAGTACTTCGTTTCTCTTAAGTGGTCGCTCATAAAAAACGGCAGGCAAATAAGAACTACAACTTTTCTATTTATGTAGATACATGCCTAGGTGTCTAACTACTACTTGCTCTGTAGCAAAGGCATGAGGTAATTAGGTCTACAATGACCTTTTTTTTTTCCCTTTCCCTCAATGTTGCATTGAGTAAATGGTGGTATTTGTTCATTTTGAAACTTTAATATAAATAACACCACTTATAAAAGGTTTTCTGAGTCTGGAGGAAAAAAAATGTAAGGTATTTATTTCTATTACTGGAAGAGTTTATTTTAGGGGCGGCTGGGTGGCTCAGCCAGTTAAGCGTCTGCCTTCGGCTCAGGTCATGATCCCAGGGTCCTGGGACTGGGCCCGACATTGGGCTCCCCGCTCAGCAGGGAGTCTGCTTCGTCCTCTGACCCTCCCCTCTCTCATGCTCTCTGTCTCATTCTCTCTCTCAAATAAATAAATAAAATCTTTTTTTAAAAAGAGTTTATTTTAATAATTACAATATCTACTTGTATATACTGGAAAGGATTAGGAAATTTAAAAATAAGTATTAAATATGTGGTTCCATCAGTCACTAACAGTGAAAACAGAGTGTCCTAGCTATTTATACTTTCCGATCCTCATCTTCTCCATCTGTAAAATGGGGTTAATAATGGAACCTACCTTTCAGAATTATTTTGGAGAGTAAATGAGATGATCTGTCATAAAAAAAAAATTGCAGTACACTTCCTGGCACTTAATCAGCACTTAATAAATGTTTGCTCTTTACATATTTTACGGTCAAGATGTAAGTAGGCAATCATAATATTTACTGTGGAAATTCTTGGTGGGTTTCATTCCAGAAGTACATATCATATTTATTACCTAAGATTCATTATGTTAGTTTTCCCCCATGCAGTTTATTTGCACGTCTTGTGCATGTGTAGGCCGTATATTCAGACACGAGACCGTTGCATAACTAGGGGATTATTTGTACCTTAAGGTGTACTGAAAGGGACGGCTGTCCTACGAGGTGTATTTCCTCAAACGCTGTAAAATTGCAAAGGAAGCAGCTCTTCCTCTAGCAGGCTGCCTTTTATCTTCAGCTGCTTACAAGCCCTCAGAACTCTTCTGGGGTAATTGCAATGTAATGCGTTACAGATGCTTGCTAGGTAATTTACTCAGCTGCCACGACCTGGGGAGATTACACGGGATTTCCTCTCCTGACATGGGGCCCCAGGAATTTAGAGTCTTTTCCCTTTCTCTTCTCTGGTGGTATCACTCTTTCCCCCCACGGTTCACTAGGAAGTCAGCCATTTTAAAAGTATACAAGTAGTTTGCCTATATAAGGAAATACCAGCAAACAAACTCTTCAGTCTGGGTAAATTTTAGAGCACAGTCCCTATTTCACCAGCCCAGCTAAACCTGAAATATTATCAGACTCCTCTGGACCTACCCAGCTTTAAAGCAGTGCCCTTATCTTTTTGTGTGCCATAGACACTTGGGAAGTGTTATGGGGTGAATTATGTCCTTGCAAGAATAGATGTTGAAGTCCTAAGTCCCATATATCAGAATATGACCTTTTTTGGAGATAGCATCTTTACAGAGGTAATCCAGATGAGGTCATTACGGTGGGCTCTCATCCTTATAAAAAGGGGAAATTTGGAGACAGACATGCACACAGGAAAAACACTACATGAGGATGAAGGTAGAGATCAGAATGGTTCATCTAGAAGTCAAAGAATGGTAAAGATTTCCAGTAAACCACTAGAAGTTATGAGAGAGGGAACATCGAACAGTCTCCCTTATAGCCCACAAAAGAAACCAACCCTTCCAAGGTGTGGGACTTCTAGCCTCCAGAACTATGAGACAATACATTTCTGCTGTTTAAGCCACCAAGTTTGTGATACTACATTATGGTAGCCCTAGCAAATAACTTTGGAAGCCTATGACAGCCTCTGGACCCCTTCTCAAATTAACCTTTTAAATGCATAAAATAATGTATACAAGATAACAAAGGAAATCAAACTACAATACTGTTTTTAATTTTTTTATTCAAAAATAACTCTGGGGTGTACTCAAATATGTACTTATCTATTAATGTGTTAAATACGAGATCTAGTGGTGGGTCAAAAACCCAGTGCAATTCTCAACTATGGTGAACATAAATGGTATTTTGAGGTCTGCAACATATCTAATGTGCAGATATCAAACCTCACCTGCAAAAATCTGTTCTTTTATTGGTTCATCCCATTCCCATATCCTTCCAGGTACACTCAATCCCCTGTTCAGCAAGCCATGAGCCCCCTGTGATTTGGACATACCCCTACTCCAGCCAGAACAATGTATGAGGTCTCCAAGCTGAAGAAGATCTTGGCCTCACAGTCGAGGTATCTGGGGACACCATAAGAGCGTTCTTGACACCCATCTATCCGGTAATCTGACTTTGCTGTTCTTCTTTACCCTTTACTTCCGGGTATGTCCTACCATTATACTGTCCATGTGGCCTCTGTCCAAGCTCCTTCCTGTTCCCTTCCCTCAGGAATCTCCTCCAACTGGCATGCTGGCCTCCCTGGCATGACCCATTGACTTGCCCTGAATTGTCACCGTCAAGTGCTCTGATTCCTGACTGCCTCTCTGACATAGCACTTCTATAGCATATGATAGATTGGTCAGGGTAATTTCTTGGGCTCCTCATCTCCAGCGTTGCTCAATTACCAACTTCAAGATGCTGCTGTATTTCTATGTGCGCATTTTCGGACTCTACGCATTCCTTCTGGTCGCGCCTCTGGCTTTGGACCCCAGGTGCTGCCTACGTACTACATGCACCTCATAAACACAATAAAAATCTCACGTTTGTATCTTGTCCCATCCATCCGTCCTCATATACCTAACAAATATTGTAAATTTTAAAAAAAATACACATACACGCACACAGATGAATTTAAAGAGGAGCAATTTGGTGTCAGTGTTTGGAATCACTGTGTTTGAGATCTACTATTCATTTTGATTTATATTCTTCCCTATACTACGCTGAACCTTTAAGTGGTGTTTAGTCATTCCTAAAGAATATGTCTCAGCTTTCCTGTTCTTGGATTATTCACATTTGTCCCTGCCAAATTTCCTACTCATGGGAGTCAAAATAACATAATTTTAATCTGTTATTTGTAACACAGTAAGGGCTCTCTTACTTACGTGTGCCCAAAACACCAGATCCATGGCTGCACTGGGAACTCTTATTTTCATTCTACCAGACACCATGGAGTTTTCTCTTCATTTTCTGCTTAATCCAGATTATATAAGATGTTTCTTCAACTTCTGGCTGTTTTAACAACATCCTTTTTCCTGTGCCCCTTCATCTACCCACCCACCTATGGAAGGCCCAACACAGAGTATCTATCTGCAAAGCCTATGCCAGCCTGATGTATTAATGCCTCTAGAGAAAAACCAAAATGATAATGACTGTTCTCAATGTGTCCTGTAAAACTGCCCAGCAATTCAGTTTTGTTTTTATTATTTTGTTAGGTCTTTCCCTTCTCTGTAGCAGCTTTAAAAAATATTCTAATCTCCTCAAATCTTGAATATTCTTTTTCCCATGCTTTCACCATATTACATGAATATCTTTTCAAGGAGAAAGCAAAAATATCAGTTGACCTGACATCAAACCTATAAATGTGTCTGTATCTTCAGGAAGACTGCACTATTTAACTTTTGTTAACAATGTAAGAAACAGGGGCGCCTGGGTGGCTCAGTTGGTTAAGCGACTGCCTTCGGCTCAGGTCATGATCCTGGAGTCCCGGGATCGAGTCCCGCATCGGGCTCCCTGCTCGGCGGGGAGTCTGCTTCTCCCTCTGACCCTCCTCCCTCTCATGCTCTCTGTCTCTCATTGTCTCTCTCTCTCTCAAATAAATAAATAAAATCTTAAAAAAAAAAACAAAGAAACAACTGCCCCATGTAAAGATGATGCATTTATCTGTGTTCTGAAGGACTCTTCTCTTTCATCTCTTCCTGGTTCTTGCTTCACCAATACCCTTGCTTAGAGCACACACTGTCCGTTTCCTATGCCTATCCCATTACCACGACTGCTTCTCATGGGAAGTACCTGGGACTCTGCCTGCATGTAGGTAGGTAGGTGGTCCTGGGGAGTTACCTTATGAGCAACCCTCATCCAATGACTGCATGGCTTTATGCATAAATAGCCCATCTTCCACCCCACCCCTAGGGTGGGATAACTTTGAGGCAGTTTCTACAGAGAACCCTATAAATTGTAGTGTAATTGAGCCTCAAACAGCTATAGTGATAGCATGCTCAATAACATTCTTTGATTGGCTTCTTTGCCTTACTTTTTTATCTACCTACTGGTGGATTCTAATATTACCTCCCAGATAAAACACTTGCACTGAACTACTTGGCTCAGGGTCAGTGCTGGGGCCCAACTTAAGAAAGCTTAGATTCTAGGAAGCCGTCCTACAGAATAGGATTCTAGAATTGGATTAATTGCAAGCCAGGTCACTGCTAGTATTAAGTGGTAGGATGAGATAGCCTGGGGTCCTGCCGCATGATAATCTGTAGTGGTGTCAGATCGGGTATGAGTGGAAGGGGGTACAATGATGTATACAGTAGCTCTAGAGCCTGATCCTTGACAACATGGAGTTATTGGCTTTTGTTAATAGACATAGAAGCTCTAATGGAAGAATACAGATCAGCCAACTATGAACTCAGATTACAGTGTAAAAACTAAAGTCATCCATAGCAGTATTTAAAGAGACCTTTATTCACTATAGTCAGAGGACAGGCTGAAAGTCAGGAATCAGATTTGATTGTGAGAGTTTTGGATTTAAAAGGGGTGCTTTTGGTAAAAAGACAGGGCCCAAATAGGAAGGCGCTGAGATTCCGAGACTGGAGTTGGGGACATAAGAGTGACTACAGTTAAAAGCATGAAATCTTCTGATTCCCCTACGCTCTCTGTGCTGGTAAAAGTGGCCTCTTCTTCATAGAACACCTGCCCCCACTGCCTAGAGATTTTGCAAAGCTCTCAGCTGAATCAAATGCTTTGTAATATGGCACTTGTCTTCTCAAGATATGTCCCCATCTCTCCTCTTTGCTTTTAGAGCAATAAGAACAATCATGCCTCAACAGTGTTCAAGCGGGGGGAACTGTCCTGAATACTCAAAGAAAGGAATTATTCAGCATACATAATGTACACTGGCAGAACCAGCCAAAAATACCTGGGGAGAATCTTGAGGGTGCTGGGGCAGGGAAGGTGGGATATAAGACTGGGCTGGAGAGTTTACTGATGAGGAAACATTCTCTGGATTTAGCATTATGGCAAGGATCGTTGGAGCTAGTGATAACATGCTGCTAGAAGAGCCCTTGATGTTTAAAACAGTGATAGCCTAGAGTAAAAGTGGTAGGGCTGCTAAAATGTCTTGACGTAGTAATAAAGAGGAGCCTAAAGTGCTTGGACAGCTTGACATAAAAGGCTGGGTTTACTGCTTAAGTCCAATGACTGGCCAGCTGCCTATAACCCCCAGGAAGGCTGCAAGGACACTGCTATCCTCAGAGTGATTAAAAAAAAAAAAATCCCTAGTAAATAGGTACCAGAAAGGCTGAGAAGCTCAGTGGGAGCTGCCCTTTGTAGGTCATAGTTGATATGAAATAAGGCTCCCTAATGTTCATATAAAATAAAAAGGATTCTGGAATGGCATAGGCCAACTGGTGGTATTTAGCCATCAGAGGCAAGCTGGACATTATAACCATAGTAATGATACTTATCATAATATCATCATAATAATTTTGGCAAGGCCAAAATAGCAATGAGTAGGTCTTGACCTGCAAGGGATCCGTGGCAATGCCAAAGAGACCACTGTGTTTCCAGGATGAAAACAAATGAGCATCCAATATAATAACTGCTTGACTTATATGTCCAAAATCATCAAGGAAGGGTGTCCTGGAGGCTCATGTCAGTGGCGACAATAGAAAAATCACATTAAGCCACTTCTGAACCCACAGCTCAACAAACGAATGGGCAACCAGGTACTCTAAAGGAAGAAACCTACATGCAGTATCAAGCATATATAGTTCCTATACCCATACTTCCAAACAGGGCCTCTGGCCATTTACCAGAGGAAATGTACATTGGGTAAAAGGAGAATACCCACTCTTGTGGGGACATTAAATACAAAGTCGGAGCTAATGCTGGTATCAGGAAACTCCAAATCTCATTATGGCCTTCCTAATAAAATGAAGTCCTAGCACAACTCCATCTCCCAGTGGGTGTGCACACCTACCCTGGGTGCAAAATTGTGATACATAAATCAGGCAGCTGGAAGAATCTTCATACTGATTTCTTAAACTGTGAATTAAGATGCATTATTAAACTGCCCCAGGTTCTACATGGCTAAGGTAGTAAATCAGAAGAGTAATAATGCATTTGAGGTGGATGAGAGAGATTAGTAGCAACTCTCAAAAGACTTAAAATTTGACTCACTAATGGAGGGAGAAGAAAATTTCACTGCAGTGGCCAGCTACGTATGTATATGCAACCTAAAAATGGACAGTTGCCACGCTACAGCCCCACTCAGGGCAGTCCCTGAAATAAGAAGAGGGGAAATCTTCCCAGTGGGCAGAGTTTTGAGCAATATGCCTACTCAGTGACTTAACGTAGAAGGAGGAACGGTCTCAGATGAAGATAGGCATAGACTCAAAGGCAGTGGCAAATGGCTTGGTCAGGGCCTGAAAGGAACAAGACTGTAAAGTTAAAGACAAGGAGTATGGGGTAGAAGAACATGGGTGCATCTATGGGAATAGAAGCTAAGTGTGCCGGTATGTGTCACGTCAAGTCAACTCTCAGCAGAGACCATCAACCAACAGGTGGCTCTGTACAACGGATGACTCATGCAGTGGGTATCAGCCACCCTGGGGTTGGCACAAGAGTTCTTGAAGAGAAAGATCATAATGGCAGGGACGGAGGCTATGCACATGTCCAGAATTACGGGTGCTTCTCATCACCACTAATCTAGCTGCTGCCACTGTTGAATGTCTCACGTATCAGCAGTAGAGACCAACACCGAGCCCTTGGTATAGTTCTATCCCTTGAGGAGACCAACTAGCCACTCGGTGGCAAAATGTTTGGAACAAACCTACTCCACCTGGGAGACACCAAGGATTCATACATATCTCCGGTATGAGTTTTCCTTCCCTGTCCACAGTAGATCAGCTGGCAGAATTGTCCAAGAGCTCACAGAGCGTCTTGATTGAACAACACAGGCTCCCACCTAATATCACCTTAAACCTCCTAGACTGTAAACACAGGTAAGAAAGGGATCAGGACTGCCATGGACACCATTCTGCTCCCCATGCCTTATAGAGTTCTACACAGTATGTAGATATTTGACTGATAATTATTAAAAGAAAAGCATTTTGAAAAAAATCTCTCTTCAAGGACACGTAAAAGTGTATCTCATGTCCTTCTGTATGAACTAACTATACACTAACTCCAGTGACAAACACACTAAATCTTTTAGATGATATTTTCCAAGAATAAGTAAAACAAGAATATTAGTGAACTTCCTTTAATTCTCAGATACACGAGTTAAAGCAACAGAGTTTTAACACAAACAGGTGAGAAAAAAATTGATTGTGAAAGAATTTATATCTTAAAAGAGAAAACAAGGACTTTAATTTCATCTTCTTAATTATGTATTTAGCTGGGTAATTCATAAAAGTGTGAGCTGATGCTAAGTTCAAGCAAGGAGTCAAGCTTAGGTATGCCACAATGGATTGTATTATAAAGTCTTACTATTTTTAATTTTTAAAAAAAGCCATTAAGAAGACTTTGGAGCTCAAAGGAATTGTACCCATTTAAGCAAAGCAATGTATAACTTCAAATCATTTTGCTACACATAGAAATTCAAGAAGCTCATGAAACACTGGCTATTATGAACTACATTTTATCAGAAGAAAGTTCTGTTGTGGCAATTTATAAAGACAGTGCTTATTGATGACCCTCAAAGATATTTATAAAAATCTGGTCATATAAATTTATTAGAGCAACATAATTTCCATTATTTTAAGTTCTATAATAAAACTAATTAGCTTTAGTAGTATGGCTATGACGAGCATTTTTCTTGTAGGCTGACCAATCTTCAACTGCAATGGTGCTGCATCTACACAATCAGCCTGTCCGCATGTCATGGTCAAATGGCCAGACATGGAAACACGCATGGACATACTAACTTGCTAGGTGATCCAAAAGTCATTCAGTAAACTGATTATCTGCAGGTTGGTATGGATACTTCTGAAAGCATGATTTTATAAATCACACGTGTAAACAATAATATATAAACAATATTCTGAAGACATTGCCAGTGAAAACAGTGTAAATGTATATAGTTGGAACACTGCCAGGCAGTTGGTACTCTGATTTTTCTAAATCTATATACTCCCTGCTGAGAGTCTTCCCTTGTTTTTTATCCAGCCTAGATCCCATAGACCATCAGTTCTCCACTCCTTACTTCCCTGTCCCTTGGCTGGGCCCACTTAACAAAATTATGTACATTCTCTGCTGGAAAAAAGATCACATGATCTGACAGATTACCATGAGCACAATTTGATGGTATTTGACATCCAATGGAGTCTTATTACTACCAGATTTCCTTCAGGATCCATACTCAGCTCTCTTCTTCTCCTCAGAGTTGCTATTTCAAATAGTCTTCATTCTCCTCAAAACCCTATGGCATCTCCTCCATCCTTAGTTAGGCACAAAGCCCTGCCTCTACTTCAGAGAAATTAGAAAGTATAGGAAAGGGGCGAAGGGAGGTTAAGAGATAGACAAAATGGTCCCTCGGTTTTCTTGACCCAGTCCATAAACTGTGTCTTCATTTTTACAATCTCAGTTAACCTGGGTTTAGGTTGGAAATTGAAGAGTACCTTTAGATTCTAATTTCTATATGTTGTTTTTAAATTTTCTAAAGAAGGCAAAATAACATTTATAACCAGAAAAACATTTTTTTTTTCATTTGTAAAAGTCTAAGGATAAAATTCTACTCTGAGGTTATGGTGGAAACCCTCAGCAATATTAGTTTATAAATTATGCCCTTTCTTTCCAAATTCACTATTGGTTGTTTACTCTTTCCAATTAGCAGCTAGACGTGCTCTAGTCTCTTTCATGTTATCCTTCTACAATTCCTTACACTTATAAGAACCCCTCATCCCACCTCAGCTTCACAGTCTGACATCCCGTTTCTATGTCCTCACTGCTCTCTTATTCAACAATCCACAGTGATGTGCTTTGCTTCTAGAAAACCGCAGACTTCGCTCTCACCAAAGTCAGCAAAGGCCTCCTTGTGGATAAACCCAACAGATAATTTTCTGTTGTCTTATTTGAATTTTCTGTGGTGCTTGCCTCTGTTAACTGCGTGAATTTCTTTTTTTCTATTAAATTTCATGATTTTAGTTTTCCTCTACCAATATAGCTCCTCCTTATCATCAATTTTCAGGGATTCCTTTCATCTGCCTGTCCCTTAAATGAATTTCATCTTCAACTTAACTATTTTTATCTTTGAAGAGAGCAAAATGGATGGAGAATATATTCTTGAATTAGGAAAAACCTGGGTTTGCCTCTTGGCTCCCTCACAAGCTTATTAGGGGACCCACAGAAAGCAGCTTAGTCCTTCAGGCCCTTGAGTTCTCTGTAATAAAATGGGAAGCAGTTTTCTTGTAAGGTTGTTTTTAGCATTAAACACTCACAACTAGGAATGGCACATAATAAATATTTAATAGCTGGTAGCTGTTATTACTCTGCTTTTATAATCTCTCCAGGGAAATTTCTACTCTCCAATTTTGACATATAAACTAATGACCACCACCTCTTTTCTCTCCAGCCCAAACTCTCTCCTAAATTTCTAATCCAAACTGACGATTGGACATTTCAACTAGATACCTCATGTCATAAAAACCAACATCCAAATTTAATCTCCTTTAGCTCTCTGCCACTCCTCTTAAAAACCTGTGTTTCTCTTTGAGAACGCATGGTGTCACAGACACTCAGTTCTCTAAAATCAAAACCTGGAAGCCATCTTTCCTATTCCCCTTTTTATCTTTTACATGCCTAGTCACTAAACCTTACCAATTCTTCCTCCCAAATATTTGTCACCCATTCACCCACTTAGGCCTTTTCACCATCTTAGCTTATGACATGGTCAACCCGTATGTTGGTGATAGCAAGAGGCTTTTAATTGATCTTTTCTACGTCCAGGTTCACATTTTTCCTTCTCGTTGCTCTTTTTGTTCGTCATCTATTCATACACTGGAGCTAGTAACTGTCCTTATGTTCTTAAACCTTTTGACAACTCCTACATTTTGGCCTCATCTGTTATCACTACTGTCGTTACTGCCTCCTCACTGCCAACCCCATCTCTGCTGCATCCATACCAAACACTGCTAAATTTCTCTAACGAGTTGTATATCTCCAACCTGCAATCGACTACTTCCTCTCTTCAGTCTACTTGCTGGACTTCTTCCTTGGCTGAATTGCACTTGCCCTTGAAACCTTACCACCTAAGGAAAGATCCATTCCCAAATCTTAGCTGGTTCCCCCCAACATCATTTGCTCCCATAGCAACCTATACACCTCTATGAAAGCACTTATTTCGGAAAACAGAATTTGCTGTTTCATGTCTATCGTTTTTCTCTGAACCAATATCTCCCAATTCATGTCTGTTTCTCCTTTGAAGCAATTTTTTCAAACAAATGTGAAACGGAACCACCTAGGATGCTTATTAATTATCCATATTCCTGAGTCCCACTTCCAGTTTAATGTTGCAAAGGCATCGAAGATGTCAAGGGATCCCATCTTTTCTTCCCCCACAAGACCTAATAAAAAAGTAATATAATAATAAACAATGGCATTGTTAACATTATAAGTCAACAAGGACAGAAAAACAATAGAGAGGAAAATGGAAGATGAACTTATTTCGACCAATTTGCAGAAGATGGGAAGCAAATGGTGAAGTGGTAACTATCTTAGCACAGTGAAAGAACTTAACATTTTAGTGCCCGGAGAAGGAGAACACTGACCATAAATGACCCAGTTTTCTCTAAAAACTGCCTGAGAAGTCTAGCACTCTGACCATTAGGCTGAGCTGAAAAGAGAGAATATTGGGAAACCTACAATAAAAGTAGCTGAATAAGCCTAACCCATTTGCACAGGGATAGATAACTAAGCTCTTTTCTCCTAATTCCACATGTTCCTCTTGAGTGGGGTACTGAGATTGGAGAATGTGAAAAGAGGAAGTTGGAGATTTAGGAACATCGTGCACCTTACAAAGAGGTTTTGGCATGTGGCTGAAAATAAGGATTAAATAAACGTGTACGTATTATTTTACAGAGCGAATTCTGAGAAGATGATAGAGTAGGAAACATGAGGAGTCTGTCTCCCCACCTAGACAGCAAGTGCGCTGGCAGAGTTGACCAAATGCGACTATTTTAGAACTCGGGAGTCTATAGAAGCCTTGTCACTTCCAAGGGGAAGCTTGGGGATAAAGCTCCGCAGGGGCTGCCTATCCTCCATCAGCCCATTGCAGGCAAACTTGGTACATGTTGTGCTCAAACCCCACCCTCCTTTCCCCCTACCCCCCACCCCCTGGCTGAAGCAGCTTTGAGGGGATTTAAATGGGTGGCACCTTTCCCTACCCCCACCCCCGCCTTGATTCTTTCCCCCTTTTCCTCCTTTTAGAAGCCAGATATTAATGACTAGGACATTCAAAAGCAATTGCATATACAGGGGAAATTAGAGAGTCACTGTGCACACTCTGGGAAAGGCACGGTCTCAGGAAAAAACCTGAGAAGATCTTAAGCTCACACCTCAGACCGATCCTTAGAACGCAGCTAGGCTACAACAACCAAATCAAAACAGAAACAAAACCCAGCAAGCCCTAGGGAAGGCGAGAGTCTGATTACCACAGCTAACCATGTTATTGGATGCAAATGACCAGTTATTGACCAAAAAGCAAAACAAAAATGAACAAATAAACAAAAGATATACAAAGAAATGAGAAAGTATGTCCCATCCAAAGGAAAAAAAAAAATAAACAAACAATGCAAATCATCTGTAGGAAAGACCAGATAGAGGACCTCCTACACAAAGACTTTAAAGTATCTATTGTAAAGATCTTCAAAGAACTAAAGAAAGATGTGGAAAAAGTAAATGATGTATGAACAAAACTGAAATATCAATAGAGAGAAAACCTAAAAAGAAACCAAGAAACTCTAGAACTAAAAAATACAATAACAAATAAAAATTTTACTAGAGGGATTTAAAGGTAGCTTTAAGCAGTCAGAAGAAAGAACCCATGAACTTGAGGATATGACAACTGAAATTATTGAGTGTGAGGAACAAAAAGAAAGAAGATTTAAGAAAAGTGAATAGAGTGTAAGGGACTCATAGTAAGTACACTATCAAGAAGACGAACATATGCACTGTGGAAGCTCAGAAGAAGAGAGAGACATGGTCAGAGAAATTATTCAAAGAAATAATAACCAAAACTTTCCCGTATGTGATGAAGGCATGAATATAAACACCTTGCCTGAATCCAAGAAGCTCAACAAGATTTAATTTTTTAAAGCTATAATAAATATCCTCAGAGTCAGAAAAAAATTGCATTAATAAAAAAAGGGCAAAAAAAACCACACAAAGAAATGTGAATCAGATTTTGAACAGCATCACAAAAGCTAGAAGATAGTAGAGCTGTGCTTTCAAAATTTTGTGAGAAAATTTTTTTTATCCTACAATTCTAGGCCATATCAAACTTTCAGTCAAGTATGCCTGGGTGGCTCAGTTGGTTGGGCGACTGACTTCAGCTCAGGTCATGATCCTGGAGTCCTGGGATCGAGTCCCACATCGGGCTCCCTGCTCAGCAGGGAGTCAGCTTCTCCCGCTGACCCTCCCCCCTCTCATGCTCTCTCAAATAAATAAAATCTTAAAAAGAAAAAAAGAAAAAAAACTTTTAATCAAGTGTGAAGGTAGAACAAAGATGCCTTTCAGCATACTAAGAATTCTTTGTCAGGAAGTTACTGAAAAATATACTTCAATAAAATAAGTATACAAACCAAGAAAGAGAAAAATCTCCTTCTCCGAAGCAAGAATCCGAATGACTCAGCTTGAGCCAGGAATGTACTTCTACTTCCATCACCCACGAAAATGGGAGGCAGGGTACACAATTTGGAGCAGAGTCCCTCACATGGATTTTTGGACAGAGAGTGTAAAAGAAAAAGCAGCTCTTTCTGGCCTAAGCAGACACAACGACATCATTTTTAAGCAAAGAATCTGAATCCCAAAAATGGTAACTAACTTGGTCAAGGTAAACAATTTGATAGTCGTGAAAACAGGGCTGGAATTCAAATTCTTTAATTCTTAATTCAATCTTCTTCTCACTTTGCTAGCATTGGAACAAGGAACTCCACCCAGTTGGAATTTGCAGCTACCAGTTAACACTGGTCCCACGTGGTACTAGGTAAGATACTAAGGAAATGAAACAGTACAAATTCAGCTATAACAAACGTTTGCCATGCTCTGTAGTATGACTCTTTCATGTACATTTGATCTAGAATATTATTATAACCTGGATACTATCCAGGACCAGATTAGGTAAACACAAGAGATAACATAATTAGGGGCGCCTGGGTGGCTCAGTCGGTTAAGCGTCTGCCTTCGGCTCAGGTCATGATCCCAGGGTCCTGGGATCGAGCCCCACGTCAGGCTTTCTGCTCAGCAGGAAGCCTGCTTCTCCCTCTCCTACTCCCCCTGCTTGTGTTCCCTCTCTTGCTGTGTCTCTCTCTGTCAAATAAATAAATAAAATCTTTAAAAAGAGAGAGATAGGGCGCCCGGGTGGCTCAGTCGTTAAGCGTCTGCCTTCCGCTCAGGTCATGATCCCGGGGTCCTGGGATCGAGTCCCACATCAGGCTCCCTGCTCTGCGGGAAGCCTGCTTCTCCCTCTCCCACTCCCCCTGCTTGTGTTCCTGCTCTCGCTATGTCTGTCTCTGTCAAAAAAATAAATAAAAATCTTTAAAAAAAAAAAAAAAGAGAGAGATAACGTAATTAAAAGTTAATGTTTATAGTGCTTACTTTACCATTAGAAGAATATAAAAGGAAAAATCACCAAGGACCAGAACAGTTTCACTGAGCTCCAGGGAGTAACTTAAAATTTGATTTAAGCTGTGAAGTGTGGGTAAGTTAGTGTAGCAAAAGAGGAAAGTGAGGGCATTCTAGGCAAGGAAATGTTCTAAAGCAACAGGAGAGAGATGGAGATTGGTGTATTTTGGGCTTCGGTGGGCGGAAATTTTGTAAATTATAATTGGATGAAGCAGAGAGATTCTGTCATAAATTTTTGGCTTAAGGGTAACAATTTAAAGTTATAAAATAGGTAACACACACTTTAGAATTCTTGGTGTTGAGCTAAATCATACTGCATTCAAGTCATGGTGATACGTGTTTTTCCCAGCTCCTTGTGGTTTTTCTAAAGTTTTGAACAGAATAAAAGGTCAAAGTTTTCTAAAAGCTCCAAGATGTTATTGGAAACATATGACAACATAAATGGCTGGAGCTACAAAGCATATTACCCTTTTCAACCTATTTATGGGTTAAAAATAGCAGAATCTGATTTTCAGATGAAGCAATAATCTTTACCAGGAAAGTAAGGAGGAGTAAGCACATCCTTATATGCCAGCTGTGTAAATTATTTCTGTGAAGATAGACCTTCAGTCTTGGACAAGAGGGAAAAAAAAAATCAATATTAATCCACTCATTCTTGTAATGGAAGGATGTGGTCATATAAAGTAATACTGGCTAGGCAGAGGATCACAGTCTGAATTCGAAGACAGATGCTGTATGTTTGCTGTGGAAACAATAGTCCGTAACATTGTATTTGATATGGAAAAATCAATCACAATGTTACCAGCTAGAAACTGCTCCCCTTCAAGGCAAGAATACAAAGGACCTCAAGCCCTTGTTAAACAAGAGGTTTCATGATTATTTAATCACTTGAGAGGCCAAGCCAATTAAAATATCATCTGTCAATACTTTTTTCTAGGATTTGATTTCAGGAATAATAAATGTTTTCTCAACATCTATTGTCTTGATCTAAATGATGACATAGAGAAATAAAAACCATCAGGACCAGGTTCACATTTTCCAGCGGGAAGTGGTTTCAGATTTTACTTGGATATGGAAAAGGCCAGAGTTCCTTAAGGCATTCTTCTGGAATCTATCAGGTAAAACTCAGGGCTTACAAAGGTCTGGCAGCGTGAATCTGAATCATCAAACAACAACCAGAGTGTACAAAGCCTTCAGGCTTCAGGGATCTGGTACGAATTCCTCTCCGGCTGTGACCACACACATGTGGTGAAGTGGTACTCTACCAGCAGGATTCAGACATTTAATTCCCAATTGCTCATGGACACGCCATTGCACAGCTTCAGTATGCCTGGAAAATGGGTGGCGTCAGCAGAGAAAGGTGGGAGTTTAGGCTGGAAGGATACACTGAGGCAGTGAATCCCCTCCTAACTAGTCTAAACTCAGTCTAAGGAGGCTAAGAAGATCCTCCTAAGACTTTAAAGTATGCAAATGATACAATCAAATGCATATTTTAGAAAAATAGCCATGGTGGCCATATGGATGATGAATTATAGAGGGAAGATTCTGGAAAGAGGAACCATGTTGGAGACTATAAAAATTTCTAAAGAATTTGAATTTAAGTAAGAGCAGTAAGTAAGAGAGAAGGCAAGGTTGGGGGTATGGAAAAAAGTAAACTAGAAAGTTAATTCTAGTAATTGAAAATGATGTTGAGGTTTTGTTCTTTGGCAGCCTGGTTAAATATTAAGGTCTTTTGTAGATTTGGAGAAGGCACAACACATTTCAAGACAAATACAATTTAGGGTTCTTATAATGCTTATTGATTAGCGCTGAGTGAAGAAAGTTTAAGTTTCATTTGAATTTTGCTTTAAATTCCTACTCACCTCTTATAGGCCTTTAAATCTAGGGAATATTACTTAATGTAACTGAACTCCATTCCTTCAGCAATTTTTAAAAGGGAGAAATGATTTCTGAAATTGTTACAGTGAAAACCAAGTGACACCACTAGTCACATGGCTGCCTTGTATTGAAGTAGAAGTTAAATAAATAGTACTAATACTCTTAGTATTTTTAAACCCCCAATTTAAAAAGTGAGCAAGGTACTGAATGCAACCTTTAAAAAAATGATGTAATTTTAAAATCCTGTAAATATCATAACTTATTTTAAAGAGGATGATTCTGACCTCCTCACTAATAAAAAAAAAAATCTTTCGTTAATGAATGAATTGTATAAACATGAACCAAAAATAAATACAAATGCACACAAAATAAACAATTTCATAGCAGCTATTTTCAACAGAATAAAGTTGAAAAATGGAACCATCTTCCTGCATGTGAAATTTTTTACAAGATGTAAAATGAGTCCAGTTGTTCCACACATCCTGCCCACGTACCCCCCACCCCCCACCCCCCCGGAAGATCTCTCCTATTGTTCAGATGCTCATGAGATCTTATAGAAATAACCAAGCCTTAAAATTCAAGAATGTTCAGGTATCTCAAAACAGTTTCTTATGTTATCTTCCTTATTTTTTGTTCATGCTTTACAGTTTGCAGAAAATCAATTAAAAAAAAAAGAAAAGTATTTTCCCTCTATTCCTTTACCTCCTCTCTTTTTACTACTTTGACTAAGAAACTTCTTTGGCCAATTAGTAAGCAGTCTTTTCTAATATTATTGTTAAGAGTTGTCAGCTCTCACAAGTGGTACAAGGAGATAGTCAACAACAAGTCTTCATTCACCTCTCTGCCTAATTTGCTCATTCTCTCTGTCTCTCTCATTCTCTCTCTCTCCTCCTTTTCTTGATTCTGATTTTCCTCCTAACTTGACATGGCTGAGAAGAAGTATACTGTGTTCCACAAAATACTTCCAGTTCTGTGGGAAATGTAAGAGTTCTCTAGTTCTACAACTCCTACCCGAATCTCCCCAAACGAAAGACAAACAGACTTTAAACCTTACATTTGAAATCAGAGTTCACTCTAAATTCAATACTACTTGTCAATCTCTTTCATATAATGTCTTCTCTTCAAACTTTTCACAAATACAGATGCATTTAAATTATTTCCTGCCATGGAACATTAGGAATTTCCATGAGCACTTCAGTACTTTATCTACTAAAACCTAATACACCTAATTAGGTAGAGTTTGCAAAAATTAATTTGGCAATCTTTAATCCTTCCAAATCCACCTACAGTTGCACTATACATATCAGAGAGTAATTAATTACAGTGCATTACCCATGGATAGCACCGTGTCTTACACACAGTGGTGTGCAGTCAAAAATAATTAATTATTGAAGAAGAGTGAAATATTTTTATATAGTTGCATAATCTTTCCTAAACTTCCTTGTCTACAGAGAGGTAACAATAACATCTATCTCAATGAGATTATTAGATTACATGAGATAATACATATCATGTATTTGGTTACAGCACACGTCATACAGCAAATTCTTAATAAATAGGGAATTTTACTATTACCTAAAATAATACTTCCAATAGAAAGATAATGTGAGACACATATGTAATTTTAAATTTTCTAGTAGCTACACTTAAAAATTTTTTAATCATGTAAGATCATTTTTAATAATATATTTAACCCAATATATCAAATATACTAAACATGTAATCGATATAAAAAGTTATTACTGAGATATTTTATATCCTATTTTTCATAATACATCTATAAAAATCCAGTGTGTATTTCACACTTCCAGCACATCCCAATTCAGACTGACCACATTTCAAGTGTTCAATTGCTAGATGTAGTTAGTTAATGGACCCTGATTTAGATGCATAGATCTAGATGCTCATTAACTTTGGATGTGAGTGATCTATAACTCTGGCTGAATCACTTCTTTATAAATGGGTCCAAAACCTCACAAAATGGAGAAAAAGAAACAAAAAAAGCTCTAAGTATTGATGATTTTACTATTTTCTTACTAAGTGACCTTAATAAATACTGTATTTCAAGGAGCTAATAATAAGGACAGTACTCTTTGAATTTAGAAAAAATAATCACATCTTTTTAAGAAGTGTCGGAAGTCTGTCCTTGCTTTAGAAAAAACATATTTTGAAACTGGTAAACCTACACAGAATTCTGTAGTAAGCATGGTTATCACAGAGGCAAAAAGACCCACAGTGTTTAAAACGTTCTTAACATATTTTAAAGAACGTTTCCATTCTCACTGTGCTAAAAGCACAAAAGCTCTCCTGGGGCCCACCCTAGGCTTGCCAGCTCAATGTACCATCTTTGGCAGTTAAAAAAAAAAAAAGAAAGTCCCTCCACCTTCTCCTCCCTTTACTACTTGAGCTGATTTCACAAGATCTTTACAAGCTTTATTTACTATTCATTTTCATCCTTGAGAGAGAAACTTGAAATATTTATTCACAAGACATAATTCTTTTAAAATATATCATAAGGCAAGGATTTGGTAAATGTCAGGGGAAAAAAAGTGTCTGCAACAATCAGTGTAATTATTATCCCTGAAATTGCATTTTTAAATATTTTAATAAGTAAAAGAGTCTTCTGCAAAACCAGGCAAAGAACTAAGAGAATAAAAAGGCTCAAAAATCCCAGGTAAATAAGCCTCTCAGGCTGTGTGTGTGTGTGTACACATGCTTAATTCTTACATAAAACCCAACAACATTAATCATGTCTATAAAATGATAACCAAAACAACAGCTCTCGCTCTGCAGTCAGCCGTACAAGCAAGCATTTTCTAGCCATAACCCACCACTCTGAGCAAACAACTGATGGGCAGCGGTCCTTTTGTCAGATTCTGACAAGTGAATCAATAAAAAGACACAGCAAAAGTTCAATCAGAACAGACACCACTAATACGGCTGGCCTTTTGGGACCCACATAAGCGTGGAACTGCTTTTCCATGTTAATTTCTCTTCATACCCCTTGGGGTTATCACCTTCTCTGGCCCCTGTTAATTAAAAACTGCCTCCTTCTAAAGTTCCTTGGCAGGCATTTCCCTCCTGTCAGACTATTCTGCTGACTGCTAAAAGAAATGGAGGAAGGCGTGTTCCCAAGCAGAGAATGCTAGGATGCCAGAAATCTGCTCCTTCCCCCCACCAAAAGACTGTGTATAATCAAATAATCTGGCTGGATGGCATTCTTTATATTGCAATTAACTAACAAAAAACACATAGGAACAATTAAAAATAACACTCTATCAAAGTCAAACAGTGAAATAAGTAGCTAGGTAGGCAAATTAATACATCAGTAGACAGTCTTGGCATACTATTTTTTTGATTAGCCTTATTTTTGAACTTGCTGATTTAAAAATTTTAATTATGTACACATTTCTATTTGTTGGTTCTACCTTGCACTTAGTTCTTGCATTCTTTCTTCTCCTATAACAGAGACAAATTTATTTCTACCTATTTGCTAATCTTCAATTAATACCAGGATTGACCCTAACAACCAGGTTACTTTGTGTTTGCGCCAAAATCTCTAAGAAAAAAAAATGTTTAGATTTAAAAAATGGTAGCTAGGTCCTCTTAGCTGTGTTAATGACAAATATAAATTACCTATGTGGCTAGGTGGTCAGATTATTCCAAATTGATTGTTTGGTTAAACATGCTTTTATTTATTTTACACCAAAAAATATGGCCGTACATCCAAAAAGAAGCATATATACCAAAAGTGAGTCTCTCGGTTCACCGAGACCAACCCAATCGCATTCCTATCATTAACTATTAGTATAATTTAGATTTTCCCATGAATTTACAAATACATATACAAATACGTGATACTGTCTTGTTACTTATACAACACAATCATGTATACCTTTCCACTACTTGTGGGGTTTTTTTGACTTAATAATGCATCCTGGAGCAGCTTCTATGCCAATTGATCTTATTCTATTAAGCCGCTAAACAGTATTTCACAATATGCATTCACTAAAATCCAAAACAATTCATGTAATAGACATAAAAGTCTCCTTTTATTTTTCACTTTACAAAAAAATATTTTAATAAAATATTCATATGTCTTTTTAGATAAAATATCAGGTACTTTTTACAAAAGTAGAATTGTTAGGCAAAAATTTACATATTTTAAAATTAGATAAATACTGCAAAATCATTCTCCAGAAAGACTTTAGCAATACCACTTCTACTAATAATGTATAAGGTCACTGGTTTCACTTACCTTCTCCAACACTGAATATTACCATTTGTTTTAATATTCTGCTGGTTGTAATTTATATAGGATTTTTCTTGGAATCTGTGCTTGTAAACTCAATTATATAATCCCAGCCATATAATCTCTGCCAGACATATAAGCTTTTGTTATCAAAACCTACAATAAATTGCATCCACCATCCTGAACAACAAAACAATATGACAAGCCATC
This sequence comes from Neomonachus schauinslandi, assembly GCF_002201575.2. NCBI lineage: Eukaryota > Metazoa > Chordata > Mammalia > Carnivora > Phocidae > Neomonachus > Neomonachus schauinslandi. The sequence continues at coordinate 18,266,508 of NC_058409.1, forward strand.
ACTTTCCTCTGTTGCTCCAGTCTTCTTTGCAATCAACCACGGGAATTATTTTGAATTTTTATCCTAAATTATTGTTTTTCATTACTTATCAATATTTTAAAAAGAGTCACATGAGTCATATGTTTTCTGTTTTTTATTAATTTATGACTACTCTTTCATTTCTATTCCCCGAACAAGAGTAATAATAATAATAATAATATTTAAAGTTAGTATTAAAATTTTGTTGCAGTGTTTTCAATTTTTTTTTTCAGGAAGAAACTATGACTGGTAAACTTACTGAGTCTTTGGATGCCCAAAAGAGATTTCATTTTAAACTCACAATTAAATGTTTATTACACTACATATAAAGTATAAAGTTAAAATACCTTTCTTGGGGTGATGATAACAAGATGGCAGACTAGGAAGCTCCAGGTTCTCATCACCCTCTGGGAACGTCAAGTAAACAGCTAGAAACTAACTAAAATAGCTTTGTGGGTGGTCTGAACACCAGTTAAAAATCTGTAGCAACCTACAAACAGCTGATCATGAAAAAGCCACACTCAGAATGGTAGGAAATTTCATGGTGTTTTTGCCTGCCCTTACTACACTCCCTCCTTAAAGTGGCATATGACACAATCAGGAGGAAATTGCCCATTTGCAAGTTTCTTCCTTTAGGAAGGAAGGAAAAAAATGGAATTTGTGTGCAACATTGTGGCCTTTCTGTGGGCTATATGAAGGAAATGATTTCTATATCGCTTGACTCAGAGCTCAGAAAGGAATGGCAGCATATGTTGGATGTCAGGTTGAAAGCCATGGACAGCTGTGGCAGGCACTATGAGACATGAAAACTTCAGGGAGAATGAAGACCTGCAGATGTGTGGAGGTAAGAAATTACGAACAGAGAAATGCACTGGAACATCTAAGTCCCCAAAAAGTAGAAGGAATAAGACACGTAGGGAAATTAAAACACTTAAAAACAGAATTTGTATAGAATAATTGGAAGAATATACACACAGAGGCCCAGAGGAGACGCATACTCAGAAAAGGTCTGAGAAGACCTTAAGTCTTCATGCTGGGCTGATAAGTGAGGCTTCTCCCCTGCACATAGCCAGTCTGCAAATAAAGAAGGAAACATGTCCAATTCAAAGGAACAAAATAAATTTCTGAAAACAAAACTAAAGAAACAGAGACCTCTGACTAGACAAAAATTTAAAACAAAAGTCTTAAATATGTTCAATGAGCTAAAAGACATGCTCAAATAGCAATTTATGTAAAATCAGGAAAATGATTTATGAACAGATATCAACAAAAAGTTAAGTGTGTATGTGTGTATTAGAATTAAAGAATTGCCAGAGCTGAAAAATACAATTGAAACAAAAATCTCACTAGAGGGGTTCAAAAGTAGACTTAATCAGGCAGAAGAATCACTGAATATGAAGACAGGTCATTGGAAATCATGGAGTCTGAGGAGTAAAAAAAAACCCCCACAAAATTATAAAGAAAAATTGGCAAAGCAAAAGGGATTTATGGGACCCCAAAAAGTAGACCAGGATAGCATTTTGGGATTCCTGGAAGAAGTGAGAGAGAAAAGGGCACAGAGCTTATTGGAAGAAATAATGGCTGAAAACATCACAGACTTGAGGGGGATAAATGGATATACAAATACAAGAAGTTCAGTGAATTCCAAGTAGGATAAACCCAAAGTGACCTACACTGAGACACATTATAATCAAACTGTTGAAAGTCAAGGACAAAGAGAGAATCATGAAAGTGGCAAGAGAAAGTCAATACCAGAAAGTAATTTGAAGCCATATGAAAATACAAATTTCTCTAATCAAAGTAAATATATGGACAAATGTACAAACCTGTAGTATTGTCATTTTAGCTCATAACTCCATTTCTAATTCTTTATAGCATTTAAAAGATATAAAAAGGTATAAAAATAATTTAAATCAATGTTAATAGATACATAATATGTAAAGGTGAAATTTATGACAATAATATAAAGAAGGGCTAAGGTAAAGAAAGGTTTTGGCATGAGATTGATGTTAAATTCATATCAGTTTAAAATAGATGATTATAATTCTAAGATACTGTATGTGATATTCATGGTAAACACAAAGAAAGTATCTATAGAATATAAGAATATACACAAGGAAGATGTTCTGCGTGTAGATGGTGTCAGCCGGAGCACAATGGCCAAGAACAAACTGAGAGGGCAGAAGTCCAGGAATGTATTTCATATAGCCAGCCAAAAAAACTTTAAGTCTAAAAACAAAGCAAAACCAGTTACTACTAATCTTAAGAAGATAAACATTGTGAATGATGAAAAAGTTAACAGAGTGAATAAAGCTTCTGTAGATATACAAAAGGAACTTGCCCCTTTCTCAAAAGGCCTTTCCCTTGAACCTTTGCAGAAACAGCTGATTCCTCAGCAGTGTCATGAAAACGAACCAGTTAATGTTGATGAAGCGACAAGATTAATGGCTCAGTTGTAATACACTGGAGATACAGCAGATACCCCAAAAAGACCAATAAATTAAATGTTTTATACAGTTTTATTTAAAAAAAAAAAGAATATACACAAAAGGAAATGAGAAGGGAATTAGAGTATCAACACAAAAAAATCAGCTAAACACAAAGGAAGGCAGTAAGGGAGGAAATGAAAGACAAAAAAGCTATAAGAAACAAAGGAAACAATTTTCAAAATGGAAATAGTATATCCTTCCCTATCAGTAATTACAGTAAATATAAATGGAATACCTTCCCCCTTCAATCAAAAGACATATATTGGCTGAATGAATTAAAAAAAAACCATAATTCGACTATAGACTATGTATAAGAAACTCACTTTAGATCTAAGGACATGCATAGCTTGAAAGTAAAAGGATAAAAAAGATATTCCAGGGGCGCCTGGGTGGCTCAGTTGTTAAGCGCCTGCCTTGGCTCAGATCCTGATCCCAGGGTCCTGGGATGGAGCCCCGCATCGGGCTCCCTGCTCTGCGGGGAGCCTGCCTCTCCCTCTCCCACTCCCCCTGCTTGTGTTCCCTCTCTTGCTGTGTCTCTCTCTGTCAAGAGAGAGTAGTAGTAGTACCCAAAAGAGAGCACGGGATGTTATCCTCTTAACAGACAAAATAGGCTTTAAGTCAAAAATTTGTTACAAAATACAGAGAAGGGCATTCTGTAATGATAAATGGATCAATTCACCAAGATATAACAATTATAAACAAAGATGCCCCAAACATAAGAGCCTCTAAATATACAAAGCAAATATCAACAGAATCAAAGAAAGAAATAAAAAGATCCAAAGTAATAGTGGGATACTTCACTACCCCCACTTTCAATAAAGGAAAGAAAACCAAACAGAAGATTAATATGGAAATAGAGGACTTAACACTATAAACCAATTGGACCTACCAGACATAAACAGAACATTATACCCATCAACAGCTGAATATGCATTTTTCTCAAGTTCATATGGAACATTCTCCAGGATAGATCATATATGTTAGGCCACAAAACAAGTCTTAATAAATTAAAAAAGGTTGAAATCATACAGAGTATCTTTTCACAAAAAATTACACTAGAAATCAATAGAAGGAAAACTACAAGATCCACAAATATGTGAAAATTATACAACACATTCTTAAACAACCAAAGGGTCAAAGAAGAAATTTCAAGGAAAATTACAAAATATTTTAGGACAAATGAAAATTAAAATACAACATACCAAAATTTGCACGATGCTATTATGAAAACAGTTCTAAGAGGGAAATTCATAGCTCTAAACGCTTACATTAAAAAAGAAGCTCTCCAGTCAACAGCCTAATTTTACAACTTAAATACATTGGGGGGGGGGTGGAAAGAATCTAAACACAAATCTACAAAGCAAAAACTAAACACAAAACTAGAAGAAGGAAGCAAACAATACAGATTAGAATAAAAATAAACAAAAAACACCTTTCTTGAACTTATTCTAGGATGTCTCCCATTATTTTCTATATATGGTATTGTATAAAAAGCATCTGATAATCATGTTGATTTATGTTTCTTTGTAAGTAAACTTAATTTCCTTTTCTCATTTCTATGAAAGCATTTAGGATTTTTTATTTATTGATGGAGTTCTGAAAAGTTCCAGGATATGTTTGATTTTCTTTCTTTTACAGATTTTGCTAAACCACCCAGCAGGCCCTTTTAAATGAAAGCTCAGAGTTTTGTTTTGTTTGTTTGTTTTTTTATCTTTGAAAAGTTTCCTTTTATTTTTATGTTTGATTATGTCTCTTCTTCAATTACTGTTGTATCCTTTTAAAACTGCTGTTACAAGGATCCTGGCCCTCACAGTTTCCATCATTTTGTCTTCTTGCTGCATACCTTGGGAGATTTCCTGAATTTCATCTTCCGCATTACTAATAAAAGTCTCCAGTAATATCAAATACTTTATTCAGCCCTTCTGTTGAATTGTATTTGCACTCATATGTTTGTTTTCCAACAAATATATTCTTTGATTTTTTTTGTTTTGCAAATTCCTGTTCCTGTTTTTAAATGGCATACCCTCTTGAATTTTTATGAGTTTACTTATTAGAATGTTCAGTTTTTGTTTCTTAAATTTTGTTGGTTTGCTCCAAACTAATTTGATCTCATTGTTTATCTTGGTGTTTTGATTCCATGTTGTTGATTTTCCTCAAATACCGTGGTAGTACATTTATATACGTGAAAGATGTTTGAGGTTAATTCGTGTAATAGCTGGTGTGGATTTTCTCTGCAAATGATTTTTATTTCCCCAGCATGCCTCTGCTATGATCAGGATAGCAGTCTGCAAATGTGTTCAATGTGGTTTGACTTACTGATTGCTAACATTCACTGTAAAGTCAAGGGGCTTGTAGCAAGCAGACAATTTTTCTCCCTACTAGCTGCCAAAATAAGGAGAGATTGCCTCTGACACTGAGGAAATTGAGTCTTTTGCTTTTCAAAGGAAGTGCCTGGTTTTTGTTTATTTGTTTTTCCAATTTCAAGTCTTCATTGACTGTCCTGAGTTACCTCAAACTGCTCTGCTTCTCTGCTAGAATCTAATGCTAATACTAGGCATTCTTGTCAGTGAGGAAAGTCACCCCTGAAATGTGTGGCTCTCAAGTTTCAACCTGAAGTCCAATATTCAGTGTAGGATCGATGATAGGGCTGGCCATGGTTTTTCTCAATACCTGTAAGGCATTTAAATGATTATTCTGTCAAATGTTCTAGAGGCAGCTTTTGCTCCTTGTATTTATTCCTTTTTCTGATCTCTCCTGTAGTCTTCTTCTGAAGATACTTTCAGCTGTAATTTCCTTATCATTGTCATCTCCTTTGCTTAATGAGCCTTGCCACTGATGGCACTGGAAAATAAATTCCAGGACTGAAGAAAATTTATTCCTTTGTTATTTGCCATTTGCAGGAATTTGGAGGTAACAATGGAGGTAAATGCATAGTCCTGACAGACTGGCTGTCTGGGAAAATGCTATGAATTGGAAGAGAAAAACTAGTGGATTCAAAATCATATTTAGCTCCAAACATAATGTGTCTAGTCAAATGCCTTACGCATTTTATTGAATAGCAGAGTACTTTATATGGTGTGGGTGTGTGATCATGATCTAGCTAAAATATCTAGGATTGCTGTTCTCTTTCCTACTAATAAATACTTCCAACAATTTTCTGTAATTAAACTATAATTCTTTGGTAAGATACAGATGGAAACAGAAGAGCTTAGGTTCATATTAATAGCTTATCAGCATTGATAATAAAAATGTGGATAGACTTAAAATACACGGACACAATTAGACAGGAAGAAAAACAACTTTATTTTTATTTTAGAAAGAGAAAGAGAGAGAGAGCATGCATGGTGGGGAGGGGCAGAGGGAGAGAGAATCTCAAGCAGACTCCCTGCTGAGTGCTGAGCCCCACGCAGGGCTGGATCTCACGACCCGGAGATCACAAACTGAGCCGAAACCAAGAGTCGGACGCTCAACAGACTGCACCACCCATGTGCCCCCAAAGCAACTTTATTTTGATACAGTTTAGCTTGCATGTGAGCCCCAACTTCTGGTCTGTGGAGAGAAGGCAGAAGTGTGTTTGCATGTCAGAATGCAGGTGGACTATTAATTTCACACGTTAAAAGCAACCTGGTTACTTCAGTTTTATTCGGTCATTTAATCCTTTTGGTAACTAACCAGCTTATCAAGATTTCTACTCACTCTGCTTCCTTTCTTCCAGGACATACCTTCGTGCAAGAATTCATCTATTCATTCATAGAGCCATTCAAGCAATATTAATTGAAACCTGTTACACGCTAGGTACTGGAGATATACACATGAAGGAGACCTGCATCACTCTTGCCCTCATAGTCTGACATGCTAGTTGAGACACATACACACACACACACACACACACACACACACAATATGCACATAAATTATAATATAACTTTAGATAGTCATAAGCACTCTAAAGAAAATAAAGCAGGATAAAGGGACAGCAAGGAAGGTAGAGGAGGCTATTTTTGGAAAAGCAATCTGGGTAAAGTCTTTAAGACTAGAACCTTCGAGCTTTGAAGAAAAATTTGAATGAAGATTTGAGACCTGAACAGAATAAATTTGTGCAGATCTGAATGAAGAACATTTTCAGAAGAAAGAACACCCTGCCAAGGTGTGAGTAGGAATAACCTTCTTGTGTTTTAAGAAGAGTAAGGAAACTACAGGGCTAGAGTACACTCAGGTGGGTAGTAGCAGATGGGGTTGGAGAACTTACTAGGAGCTCAGTCATACAGAGCTGAAAGTAACATGAGTAGTGGAGGACAGGTTCAGGATTCAAGCTGTCTTGACCTTCCTTGTGCTGGAGGGATGCAGCTTATGCCTCTGCCCTTAGTTCCTCTCCCTCTGGAACACTGGAACACAGATTACACATGGTAACAGGCTCCCACATCAGTTCTCACCTGCACTGCCGATCATCTGAGACTCAACCACACCTGCCATATTTTCACAGACTCTGCTCTGGGAAAACCTGACTTCAGATACTGGCGACCAGCTAGGGATTTCTTCCCCTTCCCTGACAACCATAGGTAGTTTTTCTTAGTTCCTCTTAACTGTGCTAAAACAAAGACTTAGTGGTTATCTCAGGCCCTCTTGTTCTGGAGGCCATTTAGTCTCTTCTGAAGACTCCCATGGTGGTGCTGCTAGGAGCCACACAATTTTGGGTCCTCAGAGGGTTACAGTCAGGAAGCAGACCTCTGAGGCAGAGGCTCAAAACCCTTTTTCCTCAAATCACCCCCATCCCACTGCCTGCTAGGATGTCAATTCTAAGGAAAAGTATAGTTGAGATCTCTCAAACGTCCTAAGCTCGGTCTGATCCTGATGTTGCCCTCTCTAACTTTCCCTCTTAACATCTCTTCCAATTCTTACCTCATTCTAGGAGAGAAAAAAAAAATGAAGTGCTCTCTTGTCCTGTCCTGCTTCCTTAATACTATATGCTTAATTTTCATAAGCTCTATATTCTTAGTACAGCAGACTTTGGTTCTTAGTATCAGAGATGATTTTGATATTTTATTTTTGGAATGTAGAAAGTTTCTCTCAAATTCCTGATTCTTAAGACTGAAAAGTATGGATTTCAAGACTTCTTTTTGTTTGTATGTTTACCCTGCTATACTAAAAGGAAAAGACTCTCCTGAAATCCAAAGCTGAGCTGGAGCAATGACTGACTTTTTTTTTTTTTTCAATTGTGCCAATCCTTTTTTTGAAGACAATGTGTAGAGAAAGCTGTCACTGATCCATAAGTGTTGGGGGAGAAACACATAATCCAAACATTAGTTAGGCACATGTACAAACTTCCTAGTGGGTGTTTTCCTCTCAACGGATAGACAGATAAGACAGCAACAGCTAGTCAGATTATAACAGAAATGGCAAAAGGAAGGAGGGGGATAAAACTCAAATTTTCTAGCATTTATACCAACAAAAATACTAGTGGACAGTTATCACTACCTTTATGTCTTAGTTGAAAATTGACGTTCAGAGATGTGTAGACAATTTGCTCACAGTCACATAGGAAATAAATGAGAGTTAAGATCAAAGCCCTTTGTCTTTCTCAGTTTGCTATATCACAATATGCATCAAATTAAGCCATTTTTGTTGAGTACTCAGGAAAATATTAGAAACAGGTGGTAGCTAAATGTAAATATTTCAGGTACTGAGGGGATTTTTAAAAATAATGTAAGTACTATTTTTATTTATAAAATTTCTCAACTGGAAGACATCTGTGAAGAATAATAATATTTGCCTATTGATAATAGCCAAAATTTGATACTTGGTCTTGACATACATAAATCGTTATCAAATTTTTGTATGCTTAAGTAAACTAACTTCCTACTCTTAATGAATCAGAGGCTCTCATGCAGCCTTGTCCTTAGCCCTAGATCTGATATCCAAATGGTCCTTTACGGGATATCACTGTGGACTTGTCAGGTCTCAGTGGCCTAGCACAATGGTGCTGGGGATCAGTGTCTTCCCCAAGAAAGAGTATGGTGCCTCAAGAGGCAAAGGAATTAGGAAAGGCAAGTCCTTTGAGGCAGAGTTTAGGCTGACCAAACATAAAGCCCAAATCCAAAGGGCAGGAGAAATCTGGAAATAGGAATTAGGGTTAAGCTGGGAAATGGGCAGAAACATGACTGAAAGTCAGCTTCGTTACTCCCAAAGGATGGGCTCTGGTTAAGGTAACTACAGGTTCTGATTTCATATTTTTTGCCTATTGTGTCAGTAGGATTATTAAGGGTGCCCCTTTTGCTCTCTCTGTGTTCTGGTTTAGGGAAATCTCAGTGGCATCTGATTTAAAGGCAAATTATATGGTCACCCTACCCCTGTTGAGAGCCAGAAGCCATGCAGAAGCATCTGCAAATATTCTACTTGATTGTAGTTTCAGGTTGAGTAGGCAAGCTTAATGACATGACCTAACATGCATGACCATGTTGGACTCCCAGATAATATTAATACTGACTACTTGGATAGAAGTAAAAACAGGCAAAACAATTATCTGAATCCATTATATAGAAGTTAGATTATTCCATACTCAGCTGTTACTCAGTATCTCTCTCATTTATTAAATTGTTTATGTACATAGCTGTCTACACTACTAAATTAAATGGTTCCTGAGGTCAATGATGTTGCCTTATTCATCTTTGTCTCTCTTAATTCCTAGCATGAAAGTTTAAACATTGTAGGTATTCAATAACAATTATAAAAATTTACCATAATTATGATAAAATAGCTAGGGCTTGTCTTAGCCCTTTATATTCATCACATAACTGTGGTAGAAAAATAATAAGCAACCTATAATTACTGTTTAGGAGTTGATATTACTGACCTTATTTTATAGATGAGGAAACTGAGACTCAGAGATTTTATATGATTTTGCTCATGACAACCCAGATACTTACGAACAGATCTGAGATACAACCTCCTAATATTCTATTGTAGACTTAAAATTTTATCTAGTGCACTGCCAATAAGTACTGAGATATTCATATATATGACTTTTTCTTTGTGTTTTGGGAAATCTGATGATTAATTTCATACATTCTCAACTTCCTAGCTCCAATTTCCATACTGTCTCTATCCATGGAATTTCTGCTAGGCTCTCTTCATTAAAGCACTGTGTGTTCAAAAGCATTTTAGAATGGACACAACAATAAATCATTCATTCAGCATTGTGTGCTACTTTACAAGTTAAAAATGAACATTAGTTGGGCGCCTGGGTGGCTCAGTCGTTAAGCGTCTGCCTTCAGCTCAGGTCATGATCCCAGGGTGCTGGGATCGAGCCCCGCATCGGGCTCCCTGCTCAGCAGGAAGCCTGCTTCTCCCTCTCCCACTCCCCCTGCTTGTGTTCCTGCCCTCGCTATCTCTCTCTCTGTCAAATAAATAAATAAAATCTTTAAAAAAAAAAATGAACATTAGTTGATTTAAATATTTCACACCAACGTATGAGCCATGTAGGACTCTCCCTAGATATTTCTATGAATATCAGTCTCTTGAAGTTGATACAGACACAACACTGAATTCTTACAGACTCTGATATCTGTGTGTTATTAAAGCCTTACGTACTGGATGATATACTTAGTGAATCAGTCATTTCGCAAGAACAACAACAACACAATATGGGTCATTAATAAAATAACACATTGAATGTTTACTTTTATAAAGAATTATACTAGATATTTGATTCTAAAATATGCAAGTATATACAAGGGACGGAAAAGAATAGTTGTAACCATCAATGAATGTAGATTTTATTTAATCAGTTTGATTTTATCCTCACTAATTTGGGGTCATGAAATAAATAAAGGAATGAAGAAAAAAAATAAATAAATTATAAATAAATTCTCAGTTGGCTAGAGGCTACAGAACTTTGAAAAATACATTGCCCCTAATACTGTCTTTTGAAAATTACATCACCCAATAAACAACCCTATTGCATAACAAAATCTTAGAGGCTTTTGTTGTATGTAGACCCATGTAAGTGTCTGGATGTCTGACATGAGTCCTTCAATGACCCTTGTTGATTAGCCACATCTTTTTTTAACATACATTCAATTAGATTTAAATAACATTGGTTCAGGCAACGAATTCAGTGTATTTTAACAAGTGTCCAGTCAATTTAGTAAAATTAAGTAATCAGTCAATGTCAGTCAATTCAGACAACAGCTTATCTGGTAAACATTTTCCAAACCCTACCCAATTTCTGGATCCCTAACAGACACAGTCAAAACTCAGCCTGATTATTAATTTAGTTGGAAAATTTCTCAGGAAACCTCCCTTTCTAGGAAACTCATTTTCAAATACCTCTTGGATGCAATTGTATTTAACACTTCTAGGCCAGCTGGCATTAAAAATTTAACATCACAATTTTACTAAAGAAATCATACCACAAATTTCTCTTTGTTTTAAATATGGATTTCTAGTCCCTTAAATGTTTAATGAAGTTCTGAAAATCAAAGATTAAAAGGAAACACTTTCCGAAACAACATATCACAGCGACCAAGTCAAACCTTTGATGTTATACTTCATGTCACCCCATGAACGGTAAATTATGCTTGACATGAACAATTGTATAAAAGACTATTTTTACCAAAATACCTTTACCTACAGGAAAATAAAGCATATTGTTTAACCTTTAGGTGTTTAGAATTATTATAATGCCAAACAGTAACGTGTTATCTTGGCTAAAGTTTCATATTTTTAAGTAGGATGGGAAAACAAAATTCATTTGTCCTTCTATGACAACTAGCTTCTTTGTCTCATTTCCATTTGTTTCTTTGGCAGCTAAAACACCTTGAAATTACCTTCTCCAGCATAGAATTTTTTTCTTTCTATTTCTAGCTGTCAGAGTGATTAGAATTTTAATTAGCCAGGTAGAGTGCAGAACGGAAAATGGATGAAAAAAAAAGCACACAAAAGAACCCAAACTGGGTGCCTGGGTGGCTCAGTTGGTTAAGCGACTGCCTTCAGCTCAGATCATGATCCTGGAGTCCCGGGATCGAGTCCCGCATCGGGCTCCCTGCTCGGCGGGGAGTCTGCTTCTCCCTCTGACCCTCCCCCCTCTCATGCTCTCTCTATCTCATTCTCTCTCTCAAATAAATAAATAAAATCTTTTAAAAAAAAAAAAAAAAGAACCCAAACTGAAGGAGAAACAAAGGAGCAACCAACGCTGCCTCACAGCTTGACGGTTACATCATGATTTCCCTCTTTCCGGATTCCCTATGACTTGGCAGGGCACTGCCCTCCGTCCCCACACCAGTGCAGGGTGGTCCATGCACTACTAACCATTATCCCTAGTTGACATTAAAAGTAAAGCAAGTCTCTTAAGGCACAGGAGTGGCTCTATCTCAATGCCAACGTCTGCCTCTTTAACTTACTCTTGGACACCTACTGAGTCCAACCACAAAAGACGGAATCCACCAAGAATTCAGGGAATAAACACTCTCAGGTTGGTGTGAACACTCTCAAGTTTCAGAGGAATTCACTCCTTCCTGGGTAATGTGAGGCACAGTGGGCACCTTTCATCAAGAAGGCATCAGGAAACATAGAAAATATGTTAGTTGTTAAATGGGCCATTAATGGGCTAAGAGTCAGAATATTTCTGAAAAGTCTAAAACAAACCAAGGTAATCTGAGTTTACTTTATAATAGTTATATCTATCATCTATCTATTATCTATATTGCTGCGTAGTACTGGATGTATGCATATGTATGGATACCTATCACCCAATTCTGTTATGGAAGTAGCTATGGAAAGCCCCACAATATCAGGGCCCTGTGGCTTTAGAGTCACCCGATGTAGCTTTGACCCTGGCTCTGTCAGTGCTGGCTATGTGACCTTGGGAAGCTATTTAAATTCTCAGTCTCAATTTATTATCTGCTTAAAATGGGAACATAAAATATATGCCATGGAGATAATAATAATAATAAATGCATACAAATAACTGGTAGTAGATTATAAGTAATATGATTTAACTGTTATGCAGGAAAGTAAGGTTAAACACTTAAAATGAGTCGTGAAATAAAGGAAAGATTTTAATGGGCAAAAATGGGAGCTGGTAATCTCAGAAACAAGCAAAACCACAAAACGGGAGCGCCTAACTTCAGGGTGATGAGTAACCTAAGCAATGCAAGAATCATGAGACTCAGTGGTTGGAAGAGAAGTGTGGGATAATAGGCTGGAATGAGTATGCAGTATACCCTGAATTTATGCCAGGGTACTTGGGATTCCAGGCTCTGCGCAAAAGAATGTCGTGAGAAACGGCATGACAGGAATACTCCTATGTCCCAGTAATCATATCTGATATGAACACGTATTGTGGACTGAAGGCAGGAAAAACCAGTTAATAGTCAAAATAAGAGAAAATAGAGCTCTGCTGTTGGTGAGTGGCATAAAACAGATGACAATGATGGGAGAGCCACCACCAGAGAAGTAGGACCTTGACATCACGTTGCATAATGGACAAGAAGAGGGAAGTCAATAATAGTACCATTTCAACTCCAGGAGAACAAAAATGGGACGTTATTTTTAGACAAAGGAGACAAAGGGGTTATTGTGGTTTTCAAAAGAGAACAAGAAAAATTTAAGGGAAGGACAAAAAGTCTTTGAGTTCACATTTGCAGAATGGAGCGATATCAAAATCATTTGATGAATATTGTTCCAAACAAGCTGCTGCCTGACAGGATATAGGTTTCGCCTTTGAAACTTAATTAGTTCATTTGTGCCATTTAAATCCCATCTTATTAGATTCATTTTTAATTGATTATAAGGACCACTCAAGGCACTGAGAGAATTCAGCTTAATTTTCAAGTTGCATAATGTGTAATATTTCATTATTTTTAAGATAACAATAAGCTATTAGTATTCCTTTTACTAAACTTATAATTTAATATGATAAAATTAGCTTTTACACTGACAGGATTAATTTGGAATTGATATATTTGGGGATGTTGCAAAGTATCATGTATTTATTCTCCCATCACAGAAAATTGAATTAAAAATTAATGTGTTACACTCAAAAACCAGTTTACCACTGCCTATTCAAAAATATGTAATTTTCCAGCTATTGTGGGTAACAGTGATTTAAATTCCATTCTACATACAATTTGTGTTTCAGTTGAAATCCAATCGAAAGAGTTAAAACTAGAAGGCTTTCAACAAACGGATCATTGTCCAAGCTCTAGTAAATGTGCTATTGGTGTAACAAATTGGTTTGCTGACCTTTTGTCTAGTAACATAACGCATGACATATTTGTAATTTATGGAAATCAATCCATTGAGAATTTTTAGTTTCATGTAATTATAGACCAGTGCAGGATCTAAATAAAGGTGAAGAAAAGGTCCTTAGGAAAGTAATGGTACACTGTTGATAAAAACTAAAAAGCAAAGTTCAAAGCACTGATCCATGAACTGCATCTTTAAATACTGGTAAGAGGCCAATAATTATAGTTAAAGTCAGTTACCAGCTGTGTTTTACTGCATACACTTTAAGGCACCCTTGAAACTGCAACCCTATACTCAAGAACATGGGGGGGGGGGGGCGCGGATCACAAGACCGAATCTTTCACCTAGTTACAAATTCTAATAGTGCTTGGCAATTTCCATCTGGTTTTCTTAAATGCTATTTTTAACAGGTAGTCACCAACCCATTTAGACCATCCCTTTCTAGCAATAAGCCCAACCTCCCCCTGACTGAATAGTGCCACCTCTGCTTTCAGCAGGTCTCTGTTCAAAGCCTGGCTCCATCACATAATAAAAATGCCACATCGGGCCAATGACTCAAATTCTGTGTGTACATTAGGATTTTGAGGTGTTCTGAGGACTAAATGCGGTAAAATAAGTTTAAGATGCTCAGAATGGTACCTGAGGCATACTAAGCTCTCAAAAAACGTTAGCATGCTTATCATTATCATGATCAGCATCTTTTATTTCAGAGGGAGCAATAGGAGGGGAATCTATTCACGTCCCTCTTCTTTCCTGTCTCCCACTCGCTAAAGTTTGTCCTGCAGTTAGTTAACTCCTTTGCACTTTGCACTTCTAGGTCAATTACTCAACCCCTCAGGCAGACTCTAGAAAGCCAGATTTTGTAGTCTGTAGTATGGCTAAAAGAGCCATGTTACACTTTTTTCTAGTTCCTAAGAAATGTCCACCTCTCTCCACTTATGGACCATCATCTTATGTCTAGCAGACCCCTCCTTCTCTTTGCTTAGCTAACTCCTAGAACTCCTGTCTCAGCCCAGACATTCTCTCTTCCAGAAGTCCTTCATTGGTGCTACCGTTTAAGATTAGACACCCTTGTCTACCTGATCCTTCCTTTATCCCCAGCACTTACTATTCTTCGGTGTAATTGCCTGTTGCCTTTCCTGCATGCTCCTAGGTGAGTCCTCTGAGTGTAGGGATCTTGTTTATTTTGCTTTCTGCTATCCCCTCGGCATCCAGCATAATGCCTAGCACACAGAAGGTACTCCACAGATATTTTTAGAGTGACTGTTTTGCAGGATTATTATGACTCTTCAATGTTATTAAAACGTTTGCCACAGTCCAACATATATTAGCTCCCCAACTTTTCTGTCCCAATACCCAAAGTCGGTAGGGACTTAGTTACAAAGTATCCTCATTTTCTAATTCTCAGTAATTCTTCCTGTCACCAATTTGGCATCTATTTGTGCAACATGTTTCCTTTATCTCACTGGCCATAACTTTACTCTTTTTTGCCCTATTCAAAAAAAGTATATGAGGACTCAAATCAATAAAACTAATTCCATTATTAAGCATAATCAACCTTGAATAAGGTATATCTTAATATGTGATATGGACTGAATGTTTGCGTCCCCTCCCCTCAAAATTCATATGCTGAAGCCCTAACCCCCAGTGTAATGGTATTTGGAGGGAGAGCCTTTGGGAAACAGTTAGGTTTAGATGAAGTCATGAGGGTGGGCCTCAATGATAGAATTATTATCTTTGTAAGAAGAGGAACAGAGACCAGAGCTTTCTCTCTCTTCCCACCATTGTGAGGACAGAGTGAGGAGGTAACCACCCACAAACCAGGAAGAGGGTTTTCACCAGGAAGTGAAGTTGCCAGCACCCTAATTTTGGACTTCCAACCTCCAGAACTGTGACAAGAAAATATCTATTGTTTAAGCCACCCAGTCTAGAGTATTTTGTTATGGCAGCCTGAGCTGTTTAGTACAGCATAAACTGATTAGGATAGCTTAAAACAAAAAACTTCTTACTCCCACTACATGAAATAAAAGTTGTTCAAAACTCCCATCCAGGTCATCTTTATTCTGGGACATGGGTTGATGCATCAGGCACCATATGTAAATTTCTGATTATTGTTGTAAACCGAAAGAACTCTGAAGGATCCTCCACTGGCATTAAATGAGCCAGCCCCAATGGGACATCATCACTTCTGCTCACAAATTATTGAGCAGAAATAGTCACATTACCCCCTCCAATCACATGGGAACAAAATATAGAGTGGAAAAACAGAAAGTAGATCAGGAGAGGCAACCAGAAGACAGGCACAGCTTGTTAATTCTGTACCTCAATTATCAAAAAGGGACTCCCTTCACCTGCTATCCAACTTCTAAAGTTCAGTATAGATGATTCATTTGGCATGAAAATTTGATGTCACATGGGTCTCAAAATATTTTTCTTGAGAACAAGAGGGTTCCTTTCAGGTGATACCTACCTTGATTTCATAGCATTGCTTCTTGAGGTAGACCTCAATTTTCTAGATACATGTGACATTGATGTTGCCATTTTCAGTGATAAGGGGTGATGTTTTGTCAATAAATATCATTACTAAAAAAGGCAAACGTGCTATTATTCCTCATCTTTGCCAATAACAGAGAAAAAGAAGTTTGCCAACTCCCAACTGAAAATCTGGATCTGTAATAACTTGGCTCACTGAATTGGTCTGGTGGGCTTAAAGGCATAAGCCAACCTGGAGAGCCTACTTAGTCACAAACTAACTCAATAGCAAATAAAAATAACAGTGGTTGGAAGGAATTCAGTGCCAGGAAGTTGCAGCAGAAATGGATAAATAGCAAATAAATAATTCTTGCATAAATTTAAACCCTAGCCCCACCGCCAATAAAAAGTGGTTATAGATGCTACAGGCAGTCAGGAAGAGAACTCTAAATGATGAAACAAGTCCTTTACATTGTTGGGAAGAAAAGACATAATATTTTAAGACCAAATGATACCAACTTTGATTTTCTAAAATCTGCAAGGCCTTCCATGTTGCTAGTCCTACCCCACATTTCTTAACTGGGGAAAAAGATGCAGACAGATCTGACACATCTTCTGAGCATATCAATTAGGAAGAATGGTGTGCTGATAAGCCCATGTGCAAATACATAAAGATACAATCAGTTTGCTTTTCCAAGAAGAAAGAAAATCTATATAATTTTTACTATAGTTGAGAAAGAAATGTGGAGAACTAGAACTCATGCATTTTATGCCAATATATAGCACAAGTTTTGAACCCTGACCGTTTTTAGAATTGCAATGAAAACCTTTAAAAATGCCCATGTCCTGGCTCGACTTCCAGAGATTCTGATGAAAATGGTGTAGTGTATGATCAGCCACTGGTATTTTCTAAAAGCTTTCCAGGTGATGCTAAAGTCATTCAAGCTTGCAAATCACTACATGGAGGAATGGGATTCTATCAAGTTCATTGGACTATTCTTTAGGTATTTGTTAAGAAGGCAAAGAGGAAGGCAAAGCTATTCACTAAGCAAGAGCCACGTCAAGGCTTGAAAAGATCTTCTAAAGAGGTGAATCCTGAAAAAGTTTCACAATGATTTATAGAAGGCAGTAAAGGATAATGTTTAAGAGCATGTACTTTGGAATTAGAACAATTTGACTGTGATTTTCATCTTTGCTATTTACTAGCTTGGTAATTTGAGAAACTGTCCACATCTGTGAGAATGGATATAATACTACCTACCTTGTGGAGTGTCTGTGAGCTTGTGTATGAGCATTAAATGGAGTCAAGTATGTAAATCATCATCATGTAGCCTTTGCTCAGTAACTGACATTTTCTTTTCACATCTAACCATACTCCAAGCCCAGTTCCTTTACAGAGATACCTGCATAATCCTGACCACCACCTAAAAACAAAAACAAAAAAAGTCCTAAAATAACCCAGGGGGCTTACCTAGAACTAAGACAAAAAAAAAAAATTGTGATCTAAACAGAAAATTCCAGCCGAATTCATGCTATCATTTTCAAGATGCACTCAATTCAAAAGCAAGTTTAGTCACCAACTTACATATTCCTAGAATATAGCACTTTGGTCTAGATTGAAATGGATATAGAGAAAAAAAATTAAGAGAATTTACTGCAGTCTGGAAGTGTTAAAATAAGCCCACCCTGAAAGAAATGCAAAAGAAATACAAACCTCATTTAATGTATTGAAAGATTATCCCTGATCTGATTTTCACAATTTGAGTAGTTCAAAAAACTCTCAGGAGCAACTTCTTCCAAAGAAAAACATTCATTTTATAACCGTCCTTCCACAAACTAAATCCAAAGAGGCAGGGTCAAACTTTATTAAAACTGCACTGCATGGGGATTCTTGCATAGAACTTGAGCCCTGCATATCAACGAATAGTTTTTGTTATGTCAATAAAAGATCTCCTTGGCCATCGTCTTTCAAAAGTTACAGCTGGAGTGGGAGGCATGCTATCCATGTCTCCAGCCTCTAAAAATATTTCCTTACAGAACAGTCTCTCTGTAAGACAGATCAGTTTGCTTCAGTCCCCCCCTGCTCTCTGCCTCACGTGGGAGTACTTGCAAATAGAGCGCCTGGAGGGATCAACACAGTTTTCTAAAGCAAACATAACACAAGTGCTATTCATGGGTTACACACTCCACAGCTGTAATATGAAATGTGTAGGAGCAACCCCTAATGGCATTCAAATCATGTACTAACAGTTCTCAAGTGTCAGGTGTTTTTCATTTTCTAGCAAGGGGAAGAGATATTCACGTGCTGATTTCCTACACTGAATAGCTTTGTAACCCCCCGCAGAGTGAAGGCGCACTGTGTTTCTGAGTCTCTATTATGTCAGATGAATGCCACAGTTAGAGTCCAGAAAGGACATGTGATCCCAGTTTAGATTCTTTTTTTTTTTTTTCCCCAGCCATCTCTCAGCATTTCAGTGGCATGGATTTTGTGTGTATGCAGGAAGAAAACTTATAGAGCACGTATCAATGTTAAATTTCACATAAAAGAATGAGGACACATATTTTTCTATCTGGGTATAATTTAATACTTCTGTATACACTTTGATCTTATTGAAGGTTTGCATTTTCAAAATGGCCTCTTGCAGTGCCCCAGATGGCTGCCTGTCAAACCCAAGCATCAAGCTCACTATAAATAGTGTGGGTTCTCACTACAACAATGAAGTTCACATTATACATGCTGAGGGAATTAAGATACATTTTACTTATTTAAATATTTTCTTTTTTTTTTCTTTACTTTAAATGTGACTTTGTCATAGAACATAACAAAGAATATTATAACATTTTAAGAACATGAAAAGGCACATTTTTTGTATATGGTGCGTCAATAATTTCAACTTAGACAAGAATGTATGAAAAACTGGAGTATTCACCATTATAATATTATCTAAATATGTGAAATTCAATGAAATCTAAAACATATTTTACCAAACACTTTTTCTATTACATTTGAAGCTGCATGTTTCAAACTTATTCACTCCATTTGTTGCAAATTCATTTACATTAACCTCATTAGGACAGTGTTTTGTAAACAAAAATCTTGATGTGTAAGAAGACTTATGGTCTCTTTAAAACCATTTATCTAAACTTCTGAAGGTGACTGGAACTTTAGGTTAAAATAGAGTTCTCTTCCATGCTGAATTTTAAACATCTCCTTTAAGAGGAAATGAAAAAAAAATCCTTTGTTGTCTGAATACAACATATGGGTATATTATGTACTACAAAGTACATACAAATACCTGGAATTCAATTAAACATATATGAAAGAAAGCATTTAACAGGATTTGGGAAAATTGCTGAGGCAAGCATGTGAAAAGTAGCTATAGAAAGATGCTGTGTCCACAATTTCAGTTAAAAATTATTTATTCAGATGGCAAAATAACCTACTTTCCAGGGTAAATGAAGAACTTGGCTTGTGATATTTTTTCTCTATAATCAATGTCACTGTCTTGTAGTTGTGTTCTCTAGGCTTAAGGAAGTTGGATCCCTGAGGAGTAGCCTAGAAATAAAACCTGTACTAAATAATCCACAGCTCTGCAAATGATATCTACCTAAATACCTGCATCTTATAAACAGCTTCAGTCAAAGAGGTAGTAAAAATCTGAACGAGAGGGAAAAATAATATGTAAGTGCATTTAGGTGTCTTCATACAACTAAAATCCATATTCTGTGAAGAGAGAAACAGTGAATTTGGGGAGGACTGGCATACAATATGCCTGACATTTAAATAAGGACATAGATGCCAGTATGAGGAGAAACAGCAAGGGGTCCTCTTTTTTTTTTTTAAGATTTATTTATTTATTTGAGAGAGACAGAGCATGAGCACAGCGGGAAGGGGCAGATAGGGAAAAAGAGAATCTCAGATTCCCCGCTGAGCGCAGAGCCCAACTTGGGACTTGATCTCATGACCCCGAAGTCATAACCTGAGCCTAAATCAAGAGTTGGACTCTTAACCAACTGAGTCATCCAGGATACCTGCGAGGGGTCCTCTTCTCTGCTGTGTCCTCATCCCAGGCCCACTTAACCCTGGCCCTCAAGAATAGAGAGGATACAGGATATCATAGAATCTCCAACCCCTGCCCTTTCCTAGCTTTGAAATCTCAAGCAAGTTAACTTTTTGAGCTGTTTCTTCCCACTTCAAGATAATAAGGTACATACCTACATTTGCCACTTGATTGCAAAGATTGACATGGTGTATACTTAAAGAGTTGAAAAAAATACATGGATATTATTATTATGAATTTAATAAGTCTGCCTCTCGGCAGTTACTTTACACATTATCACAGAATGTATCAGAAAGGAGGTAATCAGTCACCCATAAAGACATACTTGAGTGTAACTTTATTAAAGACAGTGACTTATTGAATAAAATAACACGTTAACATAAGGGAGATTGGTCAGAAGTGAACACTGTTCAAAGGGGATGAATTTTATTCAGCAGAAATTCCTCATAAGGAAACCTGGCTTTGAAAGCAGGAAGGGTACCACACACTTCCTTCTCTGAGAGCAAAGATGGACAGACAAGCGTGATTTAGCATGCTTTAGGACTTCAGACAATCACAGGGTTCTAGTCAAGATCTGACTGCATTATGTACACTAATATGCACACTGCCATGTATCCGTGAATTACATTCTGAAACAACGTGCAATCATTTCCATCAGTACTGTGAATAATTTCCAACCACCACCACCACCACCAAAACTCTCAAAGTGCTTTCCAAAAAAACTGCTGAGTCAACAAGTCTTACTAGGACTGATATAAATACAGAACTAATTAATGTATTAGGGATGATCTAACTGGGTTCCAAGAAAACACATGAGGGACTGCTTTGGGAATAAGAAGAACTCAAAATCAATGGAGCTGAAAGTCTTTAATTCCCCTCTCCCACCCAACCAGAGCATATACTGGAATTTGCGTAGGAGTGTATTTGATAAATTGGTTTTCATCTACAAAAAGAGTTTAAAAACCATCCACCTAAGCCCACGTTTCACGCTACAGATGCCTAAACTGACCCTGGAGGTTAGGCGGTATCCTCAAACTCCTAGAGACAGTGAGTGGCAGACAGGATCCAATCCTGGTCTCATGCACTGGATTCAATCATCCTTGGTCTATACCACAATGTCTCTTTATCTCTTCCCTCCATATAAGAGCAAATATCTACATTTCTCTTAATAGCATTGAAATTATCCTGCCAGGCACCCAAGCTTAAAGCCTTAACTTCAATTCACCAAAGTTTTCTAACATTTCTTAGTAGTCTATTTTCACCCCAAATGTCAGATATGGATTAAACAAAAAGTAAATAAAGACTAAGAATGGTGGCTTCCTAAGAGGTGGTATTGCTTCTCCCTCCTCTTTCCATCCCTCAGACTCAAAGATATGAAAATGGTAGGGGCATTCAAGAAGCAAAATGATATCTGTTGGTTCTCTGCTGGTTTACTTGATGCTAGTCTAGGAAAAAGTCCCTTTTAGAAGAGAGACATGTCCAGGAAACTTTGGGCTCACAATTCAAAGACGACTTCACACAAGCAATTTATTTCATTATTTAGGAGGTTCACGGAAGTGGTAAGACAGCCAGAAGTTTGGACCACTGGTCCCAGATAGCAGACCCTCCACCCAGGCTGGAGGTCTTATTCCATATACGTCTACTGCGCCCCTCCTACCTACTATCTCTTTTCTTTGATTTCCTTGCCTTAACAGATGGTTCTTATGTACACTCTGGATTTTCTCTGGGTGCCATCTCAGTCTTCAACTTACGCTTCAAACTCATAACACATTTAACTAAAGACCTAGCTGTCTGGCTTAAATATTTCAGACATAAACGTATTTTCCTTTCTTATGTATGTGTGCTCTGATCACTATAGAGAGCTTCCTCCTTTATACCCTTTGCCCATATCACTATCCGTACTACTAACAAATACGATCACAGGGCCTATAAAAGAATGATGGAGCAGCTCATAATATCATCCACATTTGAGGGTGGTGGGAAATGAAGGGAAACTGACAAGAAAGCATCTCTTCCCAAATGCCTCACTACCTCCCCCTTTTCTCTCCTTCCCTGTACACATCCAGGCCCTGTGTACCTCAATGGCAGAGGCTCTCTCCACATATCCTTGTCTTTCTGTGCGTGGATGACCCCTCAACCAGAACTTATCACAGTTTATCAGAACTAGTGCAACAGCTTCCTGCTTCCTCTCCTTCTTTTCTCTCTTCTAGCAGTCATTTCCCAAATACCTCCATCATCTTTGTGAAGCTCAGTCTGACCTACCTTCCAGGCCAAACACAAATACGCTTCCTTCTTCCTAAAAGTAGCCCTTGTTCTCTTGGGCACCGCAGCAATCTGCCTGCATTTCTGCTCTGGCACTTGTGGGGAGTTGAATGAAAGCCATCTCAGGCACACTACCTGAAAAAAGCCTCCCTGATAGGCAATGCCCACATCTAGAGTATAGTCTGTTATGGACTGAATTGTGCCCACCCCACCATCCACTCATATTTTGAAGTTTTCATCCCCCATAGCTCAGAATGGGACCTCATTTGGAAATAGGGCTTTTGAAGATGTAACTAAGTACAGATGAAGTCATTAGAGCGGGCCCTAATGCAGTAGGACTGATGCCATTATAAGGGGAAATTTGGACTCAGAGACATGCATAAAGGGAAGATGATGTGAAAAAAAAAAAAAATACAGGGAGAAGAAAGTCACCTGTGAGGCAAGCAGAGAAGCCTGGAATAGATCCTGGCCACAGAGCCCTCAAAAGGAATCAAGGTGGCCAACACTCTGACTCCAGAAGTCTAGCATCCAGAGCTGTGAGACAATAAATTTCTATTTTTTAAACCACCCAGTCTGTGTTACTTTGTTACTGCAGTCCTAGCAAACTAATATAGCCCTCATTCTTGCAGACTCAGAAGTTACTTTTTTTTTCAGGGTCTTTCATGTATTCAGATTCAGGGATGCTGACTCACATTAAAAAACAAAACAAAACCAAGAGACTAATGTATAAAGCCAAAATCTTAGTTCTTTGATTACACTAATAGCTAAAACTGTTAATGGGACCACATGCTTTCATCCGCTGGCCAGCACGTACTCTTTGAGCCATCACACCACTAGGAGTACCTAATCCCAATCACTAAATTATACAGTAAACATCAACTCACAGCAAGTGCAATAAGCAATAGGATTCCAAAATTTAAGACGTTAAATTGCCACGCCCACTGCCTACACTCAAATGACATGCTTGTGGGCAAGAACAATCAAATTAAATCATTAAACTATGTTAACCTTCCCTTTATCCAGTGTTTCAAAAGGATACAACAGCCATCGATGTAGGAAATACAGTTGGCTCTCTGCCTAGCCCCCACTTCCCCCTTCCTCCTTTCTGATTTTGTTTTGGGGCCTGGGCTTTCCTCTGCACCAGGATAGTAACCATGCCGTCTCACTCTTCAGAGGTAGGCTCAATAATACAGACAGGTCAGTCCACACGGGGTCGTTCCCAGGCTCCCTGGGAAAGTGAGCACCTTCCTCAGTGAGGCCAAACCAGTTGAAGGGAAGGATTGGAAGGAATGTATTCTTTGCTCTCTCTCCCACTGAATGTGAACAAGTAAGCATGCTACCCTCATTGTTCATGGGAACCTGATTTAAAATATACTGATATTGTAATAGGCAAAGATTATAAATAGAAAGAATCTGAGTCTCTGATGACATCACTGAAGCAATGAATCAACCAACTCTGCCCAATACCTTCTTTTGAGTTGAGATTTATGCTTCTTGCCATCAAAAGTATCCTAATTCCTAAAGAACCTTTTTTTTCCCGATACTTTCGGGAACTCTTCTAAAGTTTATACTTTCTTTCCTTGGTTTGCTAACATAACCAGCAAGTTTTATAGGTCAGGAAACCATTCTTTTTATGGCGATTTTGCTCATCCTTGATCTCATCTGTTTTGTGGGGATTTATAGTAGAAATCTCACTAGGAAAATTGCTATGTGGGAGAAAACGTGCTGGAAATTTGACAGAAAAAGACAAGTAAGTTAAACTCATGGAATGTGCATCCTGAGATGATATATGAAAACACATAAACCCATAAACAAAATAGTAGATTGTAATTTATGGAATGGAGAAAATAAACATGGTGCTGGTATAGAGAATGAGGATAGATCTTCTCTAGACAGAGTGGTCACAAAGGCCTCTTGGAAGGACATTAAGCTAAAATCTTAAGTTTATAGAAACCACCGCAGTGTGACCCCCAGAAGCCACTCACGGACCTTTTGCTTTTTATCATGTATCATTTACAGAGTGTAGTGATACCTGTCATTATTTTAGATAATCCGAATTGTAATGGTTGAGGAGCTCCTCTTTTTAGGAAACGTAATGGTGGCTGCCACCCATCACAGAACCCCAAAACATTAGAAATCAACTCTCCCAAACTCCTATGCAGCTCTGCCAAATGACCCAGAATCCATGAATCAGAGGCACACACTTTGACCTGGAAGCTCATAGAGGAGCAACTTCTCTTTAGCAGTGGTGACTGCTCCAGTGTTAGGGCCAAAGGATTCCTTGATCACAAGAACAAGGTGTTAAGGGAAATATCCAGTCCTGTTTCACACCAGGCCACTTATACGGTGTTAGAGGCATTATTTCCAGATAGTCCATCTCTATTCTGGTTCTTCAATTCCACCAAGGTTTCTATGAACTCCAAAATATCCTTTAAGAAGACTCCTTTTCTCTTTAAAAGTTGGATTCTGTTGCTTGCAGTTAAGAGCCCTGATACATATGTCTTATTTCATATAGCTTAAATACCCACGTCACATTCACGAGAGCACTGTTTGAACTAGACTTTTCTTATTATTGTTTATCAAGCAGTCACACTGCCTGACATACTCTAGCTATTGAGTGCTTACTGAATGAATGATTTCTTGCATTTCAGTGTCCCTTTTAACATGAGGGATAAAATATAAAGGGTGTTGATTGCATATTCTTTATCTTCTAAATACGGCTTTAATTGCTTCATGTGAACCTCAAAGAGTTAAACAGAATTATTTTTAAATAAGCCTTTTTTTGTGTGTATCTCGGTCTCCTTGGAGAACACTATTGATACGTGTCTTTCTAAGAAAGAAATCTCTCTTGCATTCTTCGGTTCCCAGTGTAGAAACTTTTGAGCCGCTATTGCCTATCATCTGATAACCATTCCTTTTTTCCTTAACTTAGGTGGAGAAGACCTGCAAACCGTACCAAGGGAACAGTAACCTATGGTATAAAAAAAAACAATAAAATGGCATTCTGGACTTGAAAGTTCAGAAGTTAACTTAATTGAAAGTTAGCTTCATTAATGATATACATAATGAAAGTTAGAATCATTAATGATATAAAAGACATAACACTAATTTTCGTCCAGCAATAGAATCTTTAGGTAAAAACTGACACGTTGGGGGCACACAATACATGCAGGCACTTGACATTTTATAATATCTCAATTCTCACAACAGTCATGCAAATAGGAATTAGTATGGACATTTTACTACTGAATAGAGTTCCAGAGAAGCTAAGGATCTTGCCCAAGGTTATACTGTCAGAAGGTTACTGAGCAAGGATTTGAAAAATGGATTTATCTTAATCCATTCTCCACTACTACACTGCCTCCTTAGAGCAGCGGCAGGTAAAAACACCATTTCTTTCACGAAAGCCCTCCCCCTTCCACAGACAGGGAAATAAAGCTGAGAGGGCCAGAGTCCTATCCCTCTCTTAGAACAATGCCAGGTACAAGGAAGAGAGCATTATGAATGGCTTGCTGGAAGATGATTACTGTTTTTATCATTTTAGTGTTCAAATTAATTATATATGTTTACAGCTGCTATTCCTATTCAGTTGTTTCTCAAGCTCCTAGCACAGTCCTCAATCATAAGTTCTTGATAAGAAAATAATTCAGCACTATAACATACCATAGTGCAAACATTACTACTTCACAGCCATTAGCCTAAACAAATTGTAAGGTAATAAATATCTGAATGAAACACAAAATTAATTATTGGGCACACGTGGCAGAAGAGGCCATAGAACTCAAAGCCATGTGAAAGGTAAAAATAAAAGCAAGTTACATATTTTATCTAACAATTTTTTTCTTTAAGATTTTATTTATTTATTTGACAGAGAGAGACAGCGAGAGAGGGAACACAAGCTGGGGGAGTGGGAGAGGGAGAAGCAGGCTCCCCGCTGAGCAGGGAGCCCGACGTGGGGCTCGATCCCAGGACCCTGGGATCATGACCTGAGCCGAAGGCAGACGCTTAACGACTGAGCCACCCAGGTGCCCCTTATCTAACAATTTTGGGTGATGTTAACAGGAATGAAAATGTAAGGACTGGAAAGTGACAACTTGCACTCATTTACAGATCATGCCTCAAGATTAATTTATTATATCAGGATTATTTATTAAATCAGGATTTAATTTATCTAAGTCTGAGAGGATTTGGAAAAGCTAGACAGTCCAGAGAAGGAAACCAGAATGATTAAAAATAAAAAATATCCAGGGGCGCCTGGGTGGCTCAGACAGTTAAGCATCCGACTCTTGATCTCAGCTCAGGTCTCGATTTCATGGCTGAGTTTAAGCCCTGCATTGGGCTCCATGCTGAGCATGGAGACTACTTAAAAAAAAAAATTAAAAATATTCAGAGGAGGGCGCCTGGGTGGCTCAGTTGGTTAAGCGACTGCTTTCGGCTCAGGTCATGATCCTGGAGTCCCTGGATCGAGTCCTGCATCGGGCTCCCTGCTCGGCAGGGAGCCTGCTTCTCCCTCTGGCCCTCCCCCCTCTCATGTGCTCCCTCTCATTCTCTCTGCCTCAAATAAATAAATAAAATCTTTAAAAAAAAAAATATTCAGAGGAGGTGAAGTTGTATATCCAGAGGGAAATTAAGCTATGAAAGCGACTTTAAATACAGAAACCTTTACTAGGTGGCTGGTGTTGGCCAATTCAGAACACCCATCAGAGCAAAACCACCATGAACAACAGGAAGTAAGGGCCTGACTGATGACAAAAGTAACCCCTCTTCCGAGAAGTTTCCTTCATGCCTTTTACTATCCAGTCCCCCAAAAGGTAATCATTTCCAATGCCATAGATTGGTTTGTGTGTTCTTAAACTTCATGTAAATAGAATTACACATTATGTATACATAATGTGCCGTTTTTATCTTCGGATATAAAGCAGATTGTATTCATCAGCCTATCATAAGATGGATCTCCCATTCTACAATTCAGAATTCTCAGAACTTTTATGGTACTTAGAAGACCTGATTACAGCTGGACTGCTAGCCATCAGCCTGAAAATCAAGGTCCTACACAGACAGCAAGAGTTTACCATGTTGGAGCCAGAGCACCATGCTGTCTGCAGGATCTAAGCAATTGGTTATGAAATCAGAACATGGCTCTTCACAGCCTAACTGCTGGGTTCAAATTCCATCTCTTTCTCTTACTGGCTGTGTGACCCTGGGCAACTGTCATGACTTTTCTGTTTGCCCTTCCAGTTCTACTCTCTACCCTTCTCCCCACTCTTTTTTTCCCCTGAGAAAACTGACCTTTATGCAAGGTGTGTGCTCAGGTTTGGCACTGGGTTCAGCCAATGGGGAATGTAGGACTGCAGAGGACAGGGAGAGAGTAGGGTCCAGATATTCACTCTTCTTCTAGCTCACTACAGTAGGGTTTGCCTTAGCTGGCTGTCACTGCTGAAATCATTCTACCTGAGCTCCTCTCTGGTAATACTCCTGCTCAGTGATTTTAGGCCCAGGCTACTGCACTACCCTTTATGATTCCGCTACTCTCCTTTCACCCTTTTGTAAATCGTTTTTTGTTAAAAAACAAACTCACCTAAAACAAAAACAAAAGAAGAAGAAGAAGAAGAAAGACAGTAACAACAATAAACTCAAATTATCCCAATTTGAGTGCGCTCTCTGTTTCTAATTTCTTCATCTGAAACAGTTTTTAATTCCTATTTTACTTATGAACATGAAACGGGTTAGTACACACGGTGCTTAGAATGCCATTGGGTGGGAAGTAAATGCTCAGGGAGTGTTGGTAGTTTAGGCAGAGGAAAGCCGGAGAATGTCCTGCTGCCTCCACCTTCCCACCACTGTTAAGGTCGGCCACCCTGCCCAAGCGATGTCATCCCTCAGAAGCAGAGCCACACCTTCACTGCTGGTCTGGAAATAGTTTCTTTTGATAAAGCAGGAAAGAGAAAGGACTCCTCTCCCCAGTATTATGCTAAGTTATGGCTACCTAAGGCCAATGTAGACCCTTACTCTCACTCTTGAGCACAGTGATTCCCTCCAAAGATACTCATTGTGCTTAGCATGACTGAGTCCAAGGACCTCGCCAGCATCAGCTATATGACTTGTCTTCAAACAGTGCGAAGTCAAGTGTGGCTAGCTGCACTGACTCCAGACCATTATTTAAGCTCTGTATTAGTTTACTAAGGCTAACATAACAAAGTACCTGACTGGGTGCCTTAAACAGCACAAATATATATCCTCTCACATCCAAGATCAAAGAGTTGACAGGTTTGGTTTCCCCTGAGGCCTCTCTCCTTGGCTTGCACATGGCTGCCTTCCCGTGCCTTCACCATGGTCTTCTCTCTGTAATTGTCTGTATACAAATTTCCTCTTCTTAAAAGAACACCAGTTATATTAGATTAGGACCTAACCTAATGACCCCCATTCTGACTTAATTACCTCTTTAAAGACTCTATCTCCAAATATGGCCATATTCTGGGACACTCAGTGTTATGAATGAATGAATTTGAAGCGGGCAGATGCAACTCAGCCCATAATAGGCTCTCTCCCTGTGCCCATGGCAATTTCTGTGCGGTGTGGAAAGACTATTTATTTCTGCCACCTGATCTCACTTGGGAAGA
Organism: Neomonachus schauinslandi; assembly: GCF_002201575.2. Taxonomy (NCBI): domain Eukaryota; kingdom Metazoa; phylum Chordata; class Mammalia; order Carnivora; family Phocidae; genus Neomonachus; species Neomonachus schauinslandi. Next base: position 18,295,674 of record NC_058409.1, read on the forward strand.
TATGAATCTACCGGGAATATTCCAATTACTGCTATTACTCCTACAAAAAACAAAAGTGAAGCAAGGCACCATGTGGTTCCCTTTTCAGCAGGTAGCTTCTCTGTTCCCTATGCATGGTTTCTCACTGCCACCAAGCAATGTGGGCAATATGTAAAGGACAACCAGTGCCTTATATTTACACAACTAAAGGGACCATTCAAATTCTTCTTCTTGATACTGGGAGATCCTCCCAGGCTGTGTGTGGTTGCCTCTAGGGATGGAGACAGACAAGACTAGCAACTCCTGAAAGGCAACTTTTCTGCCTTATAACTAAAACAATGATAACACCAATAGCAACAAAACAAAACAAAACAAAATTTAAAAACCCCAAAAACCTAAGAAACAAAGTAAACAAACAAAAGATGCAATTTCCTTTACCAATCATCCTAGGCCACTATAATTACAAGACTTATTAAACACTGAAGCTGGCTACAAACTGTGGGATTACTATCCCACTAGCTATTTTTAAATATAACAGAAACCCATTCACCTTCAACAGTTAACTATTGGTATGCCTGAGAGCAGGAGCCTGAACCAGGTGACCTCTGGAGATGACTTTGTTGTCCAATGATGTCATGAAATTAAATGGCCAGAAGCCTGGAGGAATACAAAATAAGTTCAACTCCAATCCTTAGGATGACATGGTGAGAGCAGGTGCAACTGTATTAATCAGCATGTGGCAAAGATGCTCATGCCTGCTAATGAGATGACAGTGCTGTGTTGTGCAAACTGTCAGGGTGAAGGCATCCCTGCCTGGCACCTATGCCCTGGGGCACTTGTCCAATCACCAGGTGAACAGCAGCTGCTGAGCAGGCTGTAGAGACAGAATTCATGTGCATAAAAATCTCTCTCCACGACTATTACTTCCACTTGCTGACATGCTAATTCTGCTAAACATACTAACGGAGAAAATTCCAGTTCATATTGAAATAACATTAAAACATTAAAAAATGAGGACTTGCTTCTGTAGCCACAGAAGGGCTCCATTCCAATAGCCAAGAGAAAAAGAAATTAATGCTCAAGCCATCTCTTCCCTGCGGTGTTCTGTGACTTACAAAGCTTGGGCTGAGAGTTTTAAAATATTGCATATTAAATCTCACTGAACATTAGGAATAAAGTAATGGAAAAAGAACGCTGTATTTTATATCTATGATTTCCTTTCATAGAATATTGTCTTACTGATTTAGGAAGAAAGGGCAGAATAATCCTATAATGAAACTATTTATTACACCATTCTATTTTCATAACATCCTTGTTCTCATTGCATTTTATATAAATGAGAACCAAATAAAATGCTAGTTAAAATATATATTTTGCTTTAATATATAAACAGATGAAACCATTCAATTCAATGAAGTAGGATGGAGCATTAACCTTAGGGGAACTAGGGTTCATGACTAAGGATTGATGGAATGATTCTATGTTTTATCAAATCACTTAAGTCAAAATGGAGTGTAAGTTAATTATCTATTTCAAAGCACTGCAAAGACAGTTTCATGGTTTAAAAAGCATCCGTTCCCATTATCATCAATGCAATAAGTGTAAAGACATTTTACATTGTTTCTACATGCTTTTATTGTATAGAAAGGGAAATGCATTATATTATGTCAAGGTAGGTGGATTTTTTTTCTCAGCATTGCTTCTTAGTGAAAATTTACAACTTAGGGTAAATATTCCAAAAAAAAAAAAATAGCTCTAAAAAATCATACAGATGAAATGATGCTGCTCTACTTTCATTGTAGAAAAAAATACAATAAGCCAAAATTCCATTTGTGCATATGATGAAAACAAGAATAACATAAAGAAAAAATGATGTGTAAGCATATGTAAGTAATAAGGCAAACTGATTTCTTTTATTAAAGTAATTTTTAAAAATTTACTAAATAAGTAATATCAATATAGAAATTTTAAAAAGTGCAATACAAAAGGGCTTACAATTACAGAGAGAAGTAATTCTGTTTCCCACACTTATCCCCCAGGTACTCTGCCCTCTTACTATAACCAAATAGTCTCATTAGTTGTCTTTATCTTTACAAAGAAGTATATCATATGTACATAAAGATATATGTTTTTCCCAAGTTAAAGAATAATATACAGCTGTTTCTACTCTGTTTTTGTTTTTTTACTGAGTAATATATCTAGGCAATAATTTTAGAGTAGCACACACATGCATGCATGCACACATAGACACACACACACATATATATCATTTTTTAATAGCTACATAATATCCCCTCTGGGAGTGGACCACTTTTTAGCCAGTCTTCTGCTGAAAGGCATTTGTTTTTTTGGGTTTTTTTTTTTAAGTCTGAGATGGAATTTTTTTTCACATTTTAACATCACATTAGGGTACATCTAACAATTGATAGCATGTCACAGTTTGATTGGCAGCTTTTCTTCTTTTTCAGTTGTGCATAAAATAATGGTACATCTTAAATTGTTGATTCTTAGATTTGCTGAAATATTGTAACATATGGCATTATGTATACAATGTATATATACAGTGTATTAGAAAGTATATTAGAAAATATATGCAGTGTGTTATAAAGCATAGTCAAGTTGTTTTTAATGCGTTGTTCTTATAAACAATTACCGCAACAACTCTTATAACTATACCAAATCTACATGTAGAAATAAATTCAATCCTAGATGTGGAATTAAGAATCAAGTTCAAGAACATTATCTACTTATACAAAAATTGAAAAGCTCTGCTGATGAAGGGATTTGGGGGGGATATTAACAATTTCCTATCTAATTAGGTTATATCAATTTATACTCCTTCCAACAATGTATGAGTTGGCCAGTTTGCCCCATCAGAAAAAGGTGCATGGTATGATCTCAATCTTTTTATATTTCTTGAGGTCTGATTTGTGACCTAATATGTGATCTATTCTGGAGTATATTCCATGTGCACTTGAAAAGAATGTGTATTCTGCTGTTTTAGGAGGGAATGTTCTAAATATATTTGTTAAATCCATCTGGTCCAATGTGTCATTCAAAGCCACTGTATCCTTGTTTATTTTCTGTTTAGATGATGTGTCCATTGATGTAAGTGTAGCGTTAAAGTATTCTACTATTATTGTATTATTATTACTTCCTCTATGTTTGTTATTGTTTTACATATTTGGGTGCTCCTCTGTTGGGTGCATAAATATTGTTAGATCTTCTTGTTAGATTGCCCCTTTATGGTTATATAATGCCCTTGTCTGTCTCTTTTTACAGTCTTTGTTTTAAAATCTAGGTTATCCAGTATATGTATTGATACTCCAGCTTTCTTTTGACATCCATTTGCATGATAAATGTTTCTCCACCCCTCATGTTCAATCTACAGGTGGCTTTAGGTCTAAAATGATCTCCTGCAAGCAGCATATGATGGGGGGGAGGGGGGTCTTGTCTTTTTCCATTCTGACACCCTGTATCTTTTGAATGGAGCATTGAGTCCATTTATATTCAAAGTAATTATTGACAGATACGTATTTATTGCCATTTTATTATTCGTTTTGTCACTGTTTCTGGAGATTTTCTCTGATCCTTTATTGTCTTTGTCACTTTTGGTCTCTCCTTTGCACTTAAAGAGTCCCCTTTAATATTTCTTACAAAACTGGTTTACTGATCACAAACTACTTTAGTGTTTGTCTGGGATACTCTTTATCTCTCCTTCTATTCTGAATGATAGCCTTGCTGGATAGTATAATCTTGGCTGCAGATATTTCCCCTTCAGCACTTTGAATATATTATGCCACTCCTTCTGGCTTGCTAAGTTTCTGTTGAGAAATCTCCAGCTAGTTTTATGGGTTTTCCCCTGTAAGTTAAGGACTTCTTTTGTCTTGCTGCCTTTAAGACTTTTTTCTTTATGGGGTGCCTGGGTAGCTCAGTCCATTAAGCATCTGCCTTCTGCTCAGGTCATGATCCCAGGTTCCTGGGATCGAGCCCCATGTCAGGCTCTCTGCTCAGCAGGAGCTTGCTTCTCCCTTTCCCTGCCACTCCCCCACTTGTACTCTCCCTCTGTCAAATAAATAAATAAAATCTTTTTTTTTTTTAAGTCTTTTTTTTTTATATTTTTTTATTTGACAGAGAGAGACACAGCAAGAGAGGGAACACAAGCAGGGGGAGTGGGAGAGGGAGAAGCAGGCTTCCCGCCGAGCAGGGAGCCCGATGTGGGGCTCGATCCCAGGACCCTGGGATCATGACCTGAGCCGAAGGCAGACACTTAACGACTGAGCCACCCAGATGCCCCAAAAGTCCTTTTTTCTTTATCACTATATTTTCCAAATGTAATTACAATATGTCCTGGTGTTGGCCTGCTTTTATTGATTTTTGATGGGAGTTCTCTGTGCCTCCTGGATCTGGATGTCTGTTTCCTTCCCCAAATTAGGGAAGTTTTCTGCTATTATCTCTTGAAATGAATTTTCTGCCCCCTTTGCTCTCTTTTCTTCTTCTGGGACTCCTACAATACAAATGTTATTACATTGGATGGAGTCAATGAGTTCCCTAAATCTATTCTCATGTTCCATAATTCTTTTTGCTTTTTGCCTCATCTTCTCCAATACTAAAAAGCTATTACACATTGATTCAAGGACAGAGAGTGCCTGCCCCATGCCAAGTCCCTGTTAGGTGGTGGAGCTACTGAAGGGGATGACAGAAACATCAAACTCTGTGGAGTTTATGCATTCTTCATATTATATGAAAAAAACAACTCAACAATTACTAGAAAAGGGAACAGAGCATCGGGGTTGGGCTTCCTAATAGAATAGTCAAGGGAGGTCTGAGAAGATGATACTGCAGCTGATGCTGAATGAAATAAGGAAACAAAAAGATTTAGAAATGGCCATCTAGATGAAGGGAAAACACATAGAAAGGTCTAGAGATTCTTTGCAGGATGTGTTCAAGGCAAAGCAAGAAGACCAGTGGGCAAGAGCAGAGGGGAGGGCAGCTGCTTTTAAGAACATATCCTAATAGCTGTAACATGACCACTTCTGCTTTACATCTTATCAGCCAGAACGTAGTCACATAGCCAAAACCAGCTGTAAAAAAGTATGGACAACAAAGCTTTGTGGATAGCCATGCATCTAGCTAAAAATTTGGGATCCTATTATCAAAAAAGCAGGAATTCTGCTAGTGGGCATAGGAAATATTGGTATCTGCTGTATATTTCTAATTTTCTCAGTATTAGAGGTTATTTTCTATTCTCATTAATTTTTTCTCTTTTCTTGTTATTAATTTTTACAAAGAACTAACTTCAGAGTATTCATTAATTATAATCTGTTTCTGTTTCTTAACCTATTCATTTTTTATATCATTAATATTACTTCCCACTTCTTAGGTGGTTATGGTTTTATTTATATGGTTATGGTTTTACAGACACTTGAATAACTTCCTATTATTCCTTTGAGGGCACTATTGTGAGTATATCAATTGGAACCAACTCCTTAATTATGTTATTCTGTCCTGTATAGCCTTAGTTATTGGATCTGATCAGTTACTTTCAGTTATTTGAAGTTTTTACTACTTTTTCTTTCCCATGAAGTATAACCAGTTCAATTTTCTTCTCCATGTTCAGTTTTGTCATATCTTCTTTGAATCTCTGTACCATTTATTTTCCAATTTTTGGTTCCAGAGTGCGTATTTTCTTGAATTTCATTTATTTCTTAGAGAATTCTTTGTTCCTATTTACCTGCATAATGGCATAATTGTGTTCTTACTCTGTCTTTTGAAGTCTGTATTTTCTTCCTCTCTTTTTCTTACAGCATCTTTGCTGGGTGTACAATTAATTTTTGAGCTGAGCAAGAAGCCACTTTGAATAGCAAGCAGTTGGAGTTTTTTGCCTTCAGTAATTTTCTCATCAACGTTTTGTCTATAGGTACAAATTTCTTTCAGACTACAGAGAGATCTTTAGCAAGAGGTGTTGGGTTTGTGTGTATGTGTGTGTCTTAATTTAGCCATTACTCATCCTTAAGGCTGACCAATATCAGTAGCCTCAGGGATGCTTGTCATCACGTTTTCTTTCTTCTAACACCTGTAGTATGCATGGCTCTTTGCTCAGCCCCAACATCCTTAACATTCCATCTGGTTCCCCAGATTTTAGGGAGCCTCCCACTTCTACTCCTCATACCTAAACATTGTTTCTAAGCGCCACCCCCCCAATTTGGAGAGCTCTTTATTTTGCAGAAAATCTACATATACAGCTATCCACCCCATGCTATCTATCATCCTGGTCCAATTACTAAGCATTTTCTTAATATATTGGTGTTTGGGGTTATGGGCGGTTCCTATTTTCCTGGGAGATTCATTCACCTTTATGTTTCTCAATCTCTTTTCATTGGGTTTGGCTTCAGAAAAAAGGGTAATTAGATCAAAGATAATTGTACCTTGCTTTCCTAGACTGGAAGTCCTGAATTTTTTTTCCTTAATGGGGCCCTGCCACACTGAGCGTAAAAATGGAGGAATCATGGTTCTCTCTGGCAGTTGGCATATTCATTAAAATATCTATAGGTATATCACATGATCAGTAAAAAAAAAGGGGGGCATGATGTGCTTAAGTATGAAGGCAAATCTTGATCTAATTTGACAAAATAATGACAAACAGTTCAACACGGAAAAGAAATGATTTTTTTCATGTGAGGAAATTCTATAGAATTTCTATAGGAAATTTATCATGTATTATACTCTAATACCCCAAAGATCATTTAGTGACCTAGCTATTCACACATACAGTCCTGTAGCCAAAATTTCACAGCTACTTAGGGCTTCAAATAAATTCAATTTAAGAATAAGCTGCTGCCTTAAACTACATTTCCATTTCATTTAAATAAATCTAATTCTTTAGACAGGTCATCTGATTTTGTTTTTACTGTGATATCATTGTTATCAGTGATAGTAGGTCTTACCAAGGGTGAAAAGGAATGCATAATCATTTTCATCTGAGCATACAGAGATCATTTATAAGCTTTGCCCCTATTATTGTCAATGAGAGTTAAAGATTTAAATAGCCATACCTAAAGTGCAGACTGTATTCCTATGTTTCTGAACTCGATATGACCTATATATGTAGGTGTACTGACACCACATAATTATGAGGAGCAACACCATTATAATACAAGGAAGGCTAACTGGGGGGCTGCCTCTTTTATTCTTTAGCAACTCTCTCTCCAATTTCAAATGAAAAAAGGTCTTGCGTCAACTAAATTATTAATGTTGTAATAATCTGTCATTAGAATCAATAACTGCTTTATTATTCATAGTGCATATAGTGCTAAAATGGACCCTCTCTGAAATAAATTTAGTGCCTTGTCACAATACAATATGATTTTACAATATTGTTAATGTGCACAAAGCATTCAAATATAGAATATCGACATGTCAGAGATTTATGACAAATGTGAGGAGAAGAGGAATCTAGGTTAAGCTTTCATGTCACCTGACTGAGGTCAAAAAAAATCAATACTATTCATAATGTATCTTTCACCCACAGTTAAATGAAAAACCTTCAGAGCATAGAGAGACTTTTTTTTATTTATCCTTCATCTTAGCAGTAGAAATATTCCAGAACTGGAGTTAAAAGAGAAGATGAATGAAAACTAATTGTCAGGAAAGTAAGTCAATCACGTTTTTCCAAAATACAGGACCAGGGAGCTGGATATATACCCAATATGTTTTCCCCATCTTGATCCTTACTTTTAACTGCAGGTATGTTTAATGTTTGTGAAATCTAAGAATGATGCAGGTAATAATCACACCTCTCTTCTTGACTTTGGCTTTTATGGATTTCATAACATAAAAATAGCCAGCAACTGTATTTTGATTTACTTTATAAATTTACTGTTTCCTAATTCTTTCAGTGCAACATGGTTTTTAGGTATACACTGACCACAATGTTTGAATCTTCAAATCATTTCCATCCTTAACAACTAGAGCAGACCAAATGTTGGCACTCCCTTTCCCAGGTCACTGAGTGGTTTAGGAATGGGCAAATCACCACTACTCGTCAATGATACATAGGGGAAGTCAGTTAGGAGGTTTTGGGAAAAGACTCTTCCTTCTTCAAAAGAACACTCAGAAGTAAGAATGCCATTCTTCCTCCTCTGAATTTTATCTTGTGATTCAGGGAACTGCTCCAACCATCTTGCAGCTCAGCGGGAAGTCAGACTAGCTGATTTGCAAAGGATGCAGAGCAAAGAGATGAAAGAACCTGATTGCTTCATGAGGTGTCTTCAAATAAGTCTGGAGATCACTTTACCTTTAGGTTATTTTTATTTAAGATAAATGTCCTATTTTAAGCCAGTATGAGGCACAGTTCTATGTTGCAATCAAAACTACCTTAACTGATGCTGTCAGTCATCATTAGAAATTAAAGATTATTTTTCTTTTTTCATATTCTTCTTTGATGTGAAGAGACTGTAATCTGTAACTATCTCATTAATGGAATTAAAATGGCTAACCTGATCACAATAACTGAATCCATTTTTACTCAAAGAAATGATAGTAGTCCTGATTTTTGGATTCAATCTAAGTTAAATATTTCTAAAAAGTCTGTTCTTATCTCTGAAAGGCTTTCAAGTGTTGGGATAATTTCAAATCATTCTATTAATCAGCTGGTCTTAAGCAATGGTTTTCCTTGTGTCCTTTAACAAACATTTACTCACTGCATAGTAAGAAAGGCAGACACATACAATTTGACAAGTACAGTGACAGACATTATCCTCAGGATATTCTGGGAACATGAAAGACAAGTACTACCTAATCTAGCCTGAAAACAGAGGAAGTATCAGGAAAGGTTTTCTGGAAAACATTACGCCTGAGCTCAATCTTGAACAATGATCAGGGGCTTGCCAGATGAAAGAAAGATATAATGTGGGGATATAAAGAACAGAAAAGCAAACAGACCAATAAAAATGGCAAGGCATGTGTGTTAGAATTATGAGTCTAGGGACTGATGCAAGGAGTGACAAAAGATGAGGCTAAAGAAAGCAACATAATATAGTGGTTAAAAGCAAGGATTTTGGAATCACAAGGTTCTGAATGTTGATCACTCATTCAATCATTAATTACGAAGTTCCAATTATATATCTAGCTCTGTGATAAACATTAGTCATACAACAACAATTTCATTTTCATGGAGCGGACACTCTAGAGAACACCAATGACAAAACAAAACAAAGAGACAAAAACCTCCTTTAAATAGGATGGTCAGGGTTCATCTTGTAGGGAAGGTGGACAGGTTGAACTCAAAAGCTCACAAGGAGGGGGCGCCTGGCTGGTGCAGTCGATTAAGCATCCAACGCCTGGTTTCAGCTCAGGTTGTGATCTCGGAGTTGTGGAATTGAGCCCCATGTCAGGCTCCTGGATCAGCAGAGAGTCTGCTTGAGATTCTCTCCCTCTCCCTCTGCCCCTCCTACTCATGTTCTCTCTCTAAAATAAATAAGTAAATCTTAAAAAAAAAACTCACAAGGACACAGCTTTGTAAGAAGTAAGAATAAGCCTTTTCCAGGCATCTCAGAAGACTGTGCATGTATACCATCCAGTCACAAACCCCTCTCTCCACCAAAGGAAACTACTTTCCAAAGAGAAGAGGAATCATTTCCTTGCTTTTCTTTATAACTGGATCACCCAAGTGTGCACCCCAAATCCTGTAGTTAAATTTTGCCCATTTCTTCTTTTTAGTTTATATTACTCAAGTTTCTTTTAATTTACAATTTTACCCTCAATCCAATATTTTTTTCCTTGCATTTAGCTATCAAAGAATCTTGGTCATTTAATCTATAAAGTGACCCATCAGGAGAGAAAAGGAAAAAACTTTTTTTGTAAGATTTTACTTATTTATTTGTCAGAGAGAGAGAGAGAGAGAACACAAGCAGGGGGAGCGGCAGGCGGAGAGAGAAGAAGGCTCCCCACTGAGCAAGAAGCCCAATGCAGGACTTGATCCCAGGACCCTGGGATCATGACCTGAGCCAAAGGCAGATGTTTAACCAACTGAGCCACCCAGGCATCCAAAGGAAGTCACTTTTATCAGTCTACTTTTGAACAGCTCTTTTGTACATACTATTTATCTTCTCCTTTGCCCTTTTAGAAAGTTTAAAAATAATAATCTTAGAGGGCCCACTCATAATTTCCACAAGGAAAGATTTTCTCTCAATACATTCCCCTTTTCAGGGTGGAATGCCTTATTTGATTTGTGAACTAAGTAAGAAAAATTTGTGAGAGTGGGCTCAACTTCCTTTCTTCCTCTTGAGAGTAACTGGTCAGAGAGAGTCAGTTTCTACTTCTTCTGGGCATCTGCCAATAGGCAGGGGCTGGGCAGTGCAACTGGTGGAGATGTCTGCCCCAGTCCAGCCTAACTCTGATGAGCAATTCTAATAAGCCCACATTGCTGACTTCAAGCCCTGTCTTCCACTGAGCCTCCCCTAATAATAGTGGTTTTTTGGCCCCACTGCACTCCTTTGCTTCATTTTTCAAATTGTTCAAAGCTCTGCAGAAGACAAGTAGTGTTCACTTTCTCTCAAGATTCACTTGTGTAAGCATGTGGAAATCATTATGAATTGTATCTTATTTGAATAACAAGCACATTTCTAAAAAATTGAGTTGAAATACAGACTTTGTAATTTGAGTCATTTAATATTTAAAAGGTATTAAGGTTGAGTAACACTTTTTAAAGTAATCCTTTAGTGAAATTATTTGTTACATTTCAGTGTATCTTATCAGGTTTGTTTGCTGAAATATTCACAGAGATTTCATGAACACAAAGTCAGAGATCCAAAATGAACTCTTAAATGACAACAGTGAGTTCTGGAAACCAGCATTGCATATGGGGTTTTGGCAGGAATTCCACAGAATGTTGGAAACTTGAAATGTAGGAACACTGTATAGATAAGATACACCATTAAGGTACAATGTCTCCAGCACCCTATATTTCTACATGAATGAAGAACTCTACTGTGAGATGGATATCTCGGTCCAATATTAATGTGCAGCAAATAGAAACTGTCTTTCTTACTGTCTTTCCATGGTATGGTCATAATATGAAGCTTTACCAAAAAATTTTCAGGTATACTAAAATATGCTAAAGTTTAGCCAGAAAAGTCTCTATAATCCCATAAAATGAATTCAGAATAAATTTATCTTCATAGAAGTCCTATTATTTGCTGCTCTTTTCTTTTAGAGGTTTTAGATATTCAGAGTTTTATTCCCATGAATAGTGATTTATTTAATTTGAGAATTAAAAAAACAAAAGTTCTTTTAACTAAAGACCATTATGTAATCTATCACTTTATTACTTATCATATATAACTGTGATGAATATTGCCACTCATAAATTTATAGGTAAGAAGAAATTATTTTACTTTTAACTACATTTATTGAAAATCTATGTTTCATAGTTGCAATGTAATCCCCTTGCTGGTAATTATAATTTAGAAAGTTCAAATCTAACTCTGTATATCATTACTTCTGCCAAAAATGCTTTGGTAAATCTTTGCTCTTTGACCTGAATATCCATAGTTAATCCTTAGAAGTCTTTAGCAGCCTCATAGGTTAAAAGCCTAATATCTCATCCTCATTTATAGATCTACCTCTCTGTTCTTAAGTATAACTATGTTACTTAACAAATTGAAGCACGATCCTTTAATGAAAAAAGAGGGTCTTATTTTTGTCAGTATCACAGTTCACCTCAATAGTTAGAAAAGTGATAGTATTAACAGTATATCTTTATCTGGAAGAGACAAAAAGCCCTATAGATTTCTTCTATATGATTATTACAAAGTAAAATGTGAAACTGGCAGACACAAATGCATTAGTGTTTTTTCAGTGAAAAGAGCATTAGAAAGATGAGTAAAAAGAGCTTTATTCATTGCAATTCTATTTTTAGACAACATGTCAATTGCATAACAGAAATATTATCTCCATGTCAACCGGCTTTCAAATTGCCCCTTGACCAGATAAAATAAATGGTTTGCATGGCAACCAGGTTGCTAAGCATAATTGATATGAATTCATAGACTGTTGGACATTTTTTAGCCAATCTGTATTAAATGTATTTTTACCTCAATATGAACATAGGAACTGACACATTCCTTTGAAATGTCATCAGGAAAACTACAAAGATAAAAGACATATATATATATATATATATATATATATGTATATACATAGTGAAAGAGAGAGAAAGAGAGGAAGGAAAGGAGAGAGGAGAGAGAGATTGAGGGAGAGAGACAGACAGACACCAAAGTGAATTTTAAAAGAATTAATTATGGACGTTATTTTGTATACATTATTGATACCATCAACATGATCTTGGCTTTCAACCATTTTTTCCCACTAGTAAGAGTGAATTTTGCAATAGACAAATCCATGATTATACTCAGAGATTTAAGTACTCATCTTTCAATAACTGATGGAACAAGTAGACAGAAAATCAGTAAACACGAGAAGATACACAATCAACTAACTTGCCCTGACTAATATTTACAGAACATTCCATCCAACAACAGCCAAATACACATTTTATTCAAATGCATCATAACATTTGCCAATATAGACCATATGCTGGACCAGAAAGCAAGTCTCAATAAACTAAAGTGGATTCAAGTCATACAGTCAATGTTCATTGACTATAATGGAATTAAAGCAAAAGTCAATAACATACATATTTCTGGATAATTCCCAAATATTTGAAAATAATAATATTAATAATTAATAATCCATGGGTCAAATAAGAAATCAAAAGGGAAATAACAAAACATTTTTAATTCAATAAATATAAGAACACAAAATATCAAAATGTGTGGGAAGGTGATACACCAGCACTTAGGGATAAGAACACAGTCCTAACTGCCTACAGTAGAATAAAAATAAAGTTTTATATCAATGACCTCAGCTTCAACCTTAAGAGACTTAAAAAAAAAAAAAAGAGTCTCAAAATAAGCAGAAGGAAGCAAATAATAAAGATCAGATCAATGAACTAGAAAACAAAAGACAATAGAGAAAAATCAATGAAACCAAAAGTTGGTTCATTGAGAAAACACAACTGATAAACCTGCCAGATTGGCCTGGGAAGAGAGAGAAAGAGAGAGAGAGAGGAAGCATGTGAGCACAAGACACTAGTTATCAGCATCAAAAATGAGAACGTTGATACTTCTGAAACTAATATTACACTGTTATGTTAACTAACAAGAATTTAAATAAAAAGTTGAAACATAAATGAGAGAATCGATATGAACTGCAACTATTTAAAAACTACTTGATCACTTAATTTTCCTTACATTTTTCTGTCCTGCCCCCAAGTCTCTATGCAGTTTCTCAGAGCCTATTGCCGTCCAGTTGCTTTCAAATTAGCCTTCATTCTTCCAATTTTGCTTACATTTAAAAAATACGGTTTCTATGAAGATTTCATTGCTTTTCATTTTCCTTCTTGAGTATTGTTTTTGGGCTTTGATCTCTTATTTTGTACAGAAAATTGCCCCTTCTGTCTCTGCACTCCTTCACTGACAGTTTACTTCCTGCAAATATGGCTGCAGGTGTTTTTTTCCTTCACTACTTGCCTCCCTGCTCCTTAAGATTTTGTGACAATCCTGGTTGAAAAAAGCTTTCAACATCAGCCCATGAAAACATTCTTACCGGTTTAAATAACTGAAGGTTAATTTTGAACCAAAGTGCCACTTACTAGGTAGGCTTTGTCTAAATTCTATACCCAGGAGCATCCTGTTTCAGTAGACTTACTAATCTGTATTTGACCTTCACTGTATTTGGTAACTACTCCTCATATCTCCTGGTCTGGGGCTACTTACATCTCCTAACTTCACTGAAAATGGAGTCCAGATTTCTGGTTTGTGCTCACCTAGCTACTTTCAATAATCTTCAAGTGAAGAAATCATTTTAAAATGTGGTATTTCAAGTCAATCAGAGAAAGACATGTATCATATGACCTCACTGATATGAGGAATTCTTAATCTCAGGAAACAAACTGAGGGTTGCTGGAGTGGTGGGGGGTGGGAGGGATGGGGTGGCTGGGTGATAGACACTGGGGAGGGTATGTGCTATGGTGAGCGCTGTGAATTGTGCAAGACTGTTGAATCACAGATCTATACCTCGGAAACAAATAATGCAATATACACTAAGAAAAAAAAAAGAAGAAGATAGCAGGAGGGGAAGAATGAAGGGGGGGAATCGGAGGGGGAGATGAACCATGAGAGACGATGGACTCTGAAAAACAAACTGAGGGTTCTAGAGGGGAGGGGGGTGGGGGGATGGGTTAGCCTGGTGATGGGTATTAAAGAGGGCACGTTCTGCATGGAGCACTGGGTGTTATGCACAAACAATGAATCATGGAACACTTCATCTAAAACTAATGATGTAATGTATGGGAATTAACATAAGAATAAAAAAATAAATAAAAAATTAAAAAAACTAATGATGTATGGTGATTAACATAACAATAAAAAATAAAAAATAAAATAAAATGTGTTATTTCATTTATTTTAAACTATCTTTTTAGTAAGAAATGTATAAAGAATATTAGTGTTATAAGAATAACATAGTTTATTTTGGAAGTATTAATGTAGTTTTTTTAAGATTTTATCTGTTTGAGAGAGAGAGCGAGAGAGAGCATGAGCTGGCAGAGGGAGAAGGAGAAGCAGGCTTCCTGCTGAGCAAGGATCCCAATGCGGGGCTCGACCCCAGGACCCTGAGATCATGACCTGAGCCGAAGGCAGACGCTTCACCGACTGAGCCACCCAGGCACCCCTGTAGTTTTAATCATAAAGAACTTAGAGATTTAAAAACCTTACAAGTTAATTGGCATTTCAGAAAAAATTTGGTGACACTTTGCTATACTACCACACTAGCAAATACAATTAATACAAATAGTCCCGAGAGTTAATTTTATTGTCCTATCATTTATTCCAACATGTAGTGTTAAACAGACATTTTATCATCCTATCAGAAAATGAACATAGGAAAAGTATGGATGTCTGGACTCTAAACACAACCTAAACAGAAGAAAAATAAAAGTTATATAGCACTATTCAGAAAATATATAAAATTCTAGACATAAAGCTTCACTCTAGAAAGCAATTAACCATTATAAACCAAAATTATTTACATTCTAGAAATCAATTGAAAATTTAACCAAAATCTTGATCAAATATAAGTTTATTTTGCCATTCCCTCCCAATTCAGGGTAATCAGGGTTAAACTCATGGGTGTTCTGACTTGGTGACAGAACCCAGAGAATGGACATCAGCTTTTAGAATTCTCTTTTCCTACGTGAGCCTCAGCGAAAATTCTCAAACCAAATACATACTTCTGTGAGCTCCAGGAAATTCATTTTCACACTTACTTTAATCATTTCAGTATACTGGTACTCTTTTCTGTTTCAGCTGTAATTCAAAGAATGCTTTTAAAATTTGTATGAAAGCACCAAAGACCCTGAATAACCAAAGGGATATTGAGAAAGAAGAACAAAGCTGGAGACAACATGCTCCCTGATTTCAAACTACATTACAAAGGTATAGTAATCAAAATAGTATAGTATTGGCATGAAAACAGACACACAGATCAATGGATCAGAACAGAGAGCCCAGAAATAACCACCCCCCCCACACACACAAAGTCAATTACTTTATGACAAAGGAACCAAGAATATGCAATGGAAAAGGACAGTCTGTTCAATAAACGATGTTGGGAAAACTAGACAAGCACATGCAAAAAAAAAAAAAAATGGACTACTAACTTACACAATACAAACAAAATTAACTCAAAAAGGATTCAACAACATGGATGGACTTCTTCAACATTATGCTTAGTGAAGTAAGTCAGACAGAGAAAAACAAAAACCATGTGATCTCATTTATACGTAGAATATAAGAGAAAAAAAACAAACAGAAAACAAAAAGCAAACTCATAAATACAGAGAAAAGAGGGTGGTTGCCAGAGGTGGGGGGCAGGAGGGAGGGCAAAATGAGTGAAGGAGGTCAAAAGGTACAAACTTATAGTTAGGAAATGAGTAAGTACATCTTGGGGATGTAATGTACACCACAGTAACTACAGTTGATAATACTGTATTACATAATTAAAAGTCATTAAGAGAATAAATATTAAAAATCCTCATGACAAGAAGAAAAATATTGTAACTATATATGGTGGCGTTTGTTACGTAGACTTATTGTGGTGATCATTATATCAATATATATGCAAATAGCAAGTCATTATGTTGTATACCTAAAACTAATATGTCATTTACACCTCAATAAAAAACAATACTTTAAATTTCAAATGGTTCCAAGATATTTTTTTAAATAAAGGAACATTTTTATATAAAATGTTGAAACTTTTATACCGAATATTAAGTTTTATAAATATAAATTACTTAGGAATATTAGAAAGTCAAGTGGGGGCACCTGGGTGGCTCAGTCGGTTAAGCATCTGCCTCTGGCTCAGGTCATGATCTCAGGGTCCTGGGATCCAGGCCCGCATCAGGCTCCCTCCCTGCTCAGTGGGGGGTCTGTTTCTCCCTCTCCCTCTGCCCCTCCATCCACTTGTACTCCCTCCGTGTCTACCTCTCTCTCTCACATAAATAAATTAAAATCTTTAAAAAAAAAAAGTCATTTCAATTTACTATTATAATATAGCCTCTCTGATACTTAGCTAGCATGTTTGATTACATTATCTTTGTTCTTTCTGTATAATTCACTAAGAATAAATTTTAAAAGTGTTTTGGTTTTAAGTAAATAATGCAGGCACAAGATACAAAATTCAAATGAAAGGAAAGATAATCAGTTCAACTCAACCTCTCAGTCACTTCATCTACCTTTCTAGAGACAACTCACTATCTCCAATGTGTCATAAAGTTCCAGAGGTGATCTACGTATATAAACTACACACACACACACACACACTTCCTTTTAAACACAAATGGTAGAAAGCTATATACATTTTTCTGTACATTTTCTTTTTTTTATTTAAATGCAATTAGCCAACATATAGTACATCTTTAGTTTCAGATGTAGTTCAGTAATTCATCAGTTGCATATAATACCCAGTGCCCACTCCAGAACAAATGGAAATGCCTTATCCTGCTGAATAGATGCAGAGTATTTTATTTTATGAGTGTGTCATGACTCAAATAACAGTACATTTAGATTGTTGTTCATTTAGATGATTTCTAATCATTTGCTAGTACTAGCATTATTGACATTAATCTTTTATACTTCACACATGTATGAGTATATTTGTAAGATAAACTACAAGTAAAACTGGGTAAGAGTTTGTTACAAATTTTGATAGGTATTAGGAAATGGCTTTCTTAGAAATACAGAGGATGTGTCAAATTTGACTTAAGATCAGGGCAAGCGAGTGCTTATTTCCCCTCCAAATCTCACCAATTTATTTTCAAATATCCTGAATTCTGTCTACCTAAAAGGTGAGAAAATATAGCTTTTTAATTTTAACTTGAATGTCACTTTTAAATAGAAGTGAGTGCTCCCTTTACCCTTCACTTACATGAGGCACCCCACCTCAACCTCAAAGACACCCTACCAACAATTTCTATGCTCTTTCTTATTTTTCATTATCCTCATATAATCTTACATAGAAATATATATGCACCTAAACATACGTCGGTATATGTACACATATGTATATGTTTTTGTCACTTTTGTTTTATAAAATTGTGATCATACTATTTATTTCTCTGTCTTGCTTTTCTTACCCAATTATAAACCTCAAGAAAATTAATCTAGCTTTAATTTATATTTTTTGCTTGCTATATAAAATATAAATATATTCTATTATCCCTCTATTGTTGAATATTTACTTTTTGTATATTTATATGAATATTTACATTAATAATGATATACTAGTTCATATATTTTACATACTAAAGCAATTTTATTTATTACAACTTTGTAATATATAATTCACTTATATTGGGATCTATGCCTTAACTCTCTATTTTGTTTAGGTGGATTACCTAATCATTTTTCTATACTACATTGATGTTAGCATCAGGGACCTTAGATTATATTCTAATTTTTTGGTAAGACAAGTCCTTCCTCCTGTTCTTTTACCTGTATTACTTGGTTTTTTGGGGGTATGTATTATTTCATATATATTCTATAATTTTATCTAGTTACAAAAAAATCCTATTAAAATTCTACTAAGAATTACTTTACATTTATATGATAATTTTAGGAAGGTTAAATCTTACACTGTGTCTTTTCATCAAAAACTGGGTTATGAATTTCCATTTGTTCAGATCTTGTTTTATGTTCTTTAACACACGTCATAATTTTAATCATAAAGGCCCCATGATCTTCTAACCAAATTCGTCACAATCAATTTTATATCATGGTATTATTACATATAAAATATTTTAATTTAGATTTTCTATGTGCTAATTGCAAGAATAGAAAGTAAATATTGAGTTTTGTATATTTATCTTGTAGCCAGTCACTTTACTATATTGCTTATTACTGCTAAACTGAAACAAAAATAAAAACAACCTCCACAGAAATGCTCCAGTTTTGATGTGTAGCCACATGTCATAAAGAACTGAATTTGCCAACAAACATATGAGCTTAGATTAGAAGTCTTTGCTTCCCTAGCTGAGCCACTGCAGCATTGTAGAAGACCTAGATAAAACTGTGGGATAATAAATGTGTGTGCTCCAACCAAGTAAATTTGTAAGAATATTTTTATGTAGTAATATATAACTAATACAAGGATCAATTTACAGGTTTTTTTTTTAAGATTTTATTTATTTATTTGAGACAGAGAGAATGAGAGAGAGAGAGCACATGAGAGGGGGGAGGGTCAGAGGGAGAAGCAGGCTCCCCGCCGAGCAGGGAGCCCGATGCGGGACTCGATCCAGGGACTCCAGGATCGTGACCTAAGCCGAAGGCAGTTGCTTAACCAACCGAGCTACCCAGGCGCCCCCAATTTACAGTTTTAATAATTAGAATTAACAGATACTACCCACATTGTCTACTTTTGGAAATTTCCTGGTGTTTCCTTTGTGTCTTGATAAGCACACAACAAAAGTCATTTTCTTTAATATTCTATGAACATTTGAAAAAATATTTTTAAGATACAGATGTCACTGTATGCCAATTAGATGTAGGATGTTCATTATACTATTAAGGTTTTCTCTATGTTTACATATCTTTTTATCCACTTAGTTTACTGGACTGAAGGGGGTAAGTTAAAATCTGTTACTGAATATGGGTTTCTACTTTCTGTTGCATTTGATTTATGAATTTTCATGACATGCTATTTGCTGCAAGAATATTTATAACAGAAAAGCTTTATGTTGTCTTTCCTTTTATCATTATAAAGTTTCCTTTTTCTATTTTTTTAGAGATTTTTTATTTATTTATTGGTCAGAGAGAGAGAGCCCCAGCACGGGGAGCGGCAGGCAGAGCAGGTAGAACAGGCAGAGGGAGAAGCAGGCTCCCATTGAGCAGCCCCACAGGGGGCTCCATCCCAGGACCCAGCATCCTGACCTGAGCTGAAAGCAGTTGCTTAACCAACTGAGCCACCCAAGCATCCCTTTTTCTATTTTAATATTTTTGCTTCAACTTTCTAAATTTGTTATCTATTTAAATATGATTCTTGTCTTTTTAAGTATCCCTAGAATGCCCTTGCACATATTTTTGCATATATTTCAGAGTTACTTTGAGATCAGTCACTTATGTGTGTGTATGTTTCTGAACACATGTATGTGTGTATACATGCATGTATGTGTACTTTTCAATTAATTTTTCTTTTAATAGAAGAATTTAGCTCATTTACGCTTACTTGATACAGAAAGTAGGTTTGATCTTACAACTCGCAACTTATTTTCTTATATACTTCTGTTTTTATTGTATTCAGAAACAGTCTACTGCTAAATGACATTAATTTCCTATGGATTCTTTGTATATGTTTGTTCTGTAAAGGATAAACTTATAATCAATATTTTTTCATGATTCTGACATCCATTCCTAAACTAATCAAATGTAATTCTTCTTTTACTCTTATGGAAAAGAGGATTATAAAATTCAAGCAGATTCCACAGCATTTTTTAAATTAGAAATTAAGGATGACAATATAAACCAATAATATATAAATATAAGTACTTTCCTTTTATGACACGTGGATAATTCCATTTATGGAACGCTGGATCATTGATATTCCCAAAAAACAAACCACCCACTCTAAATAACTTCCTCTTCAGAGAGCAATAAACATATGTTTTCCTTTTGATCTCTTAGTATTTACTCACTTTATTTCCATACCTTTTAAAACTTTCTATGCATACTAACAATGTTCCACACTTTCAAACTCTAGGATCATATTTCTTTATCTCCAGAAAGTTTTCAATTACTTCTCTAATTAGATGTCAAAGTAGTCTTGATTTTTAATCTATATTGATATATTTCACATGGAATCAGATTTGTTCTTTAATTTCTTCACCACTTTAACAAGTACTCTTGAACTTTTACTCTGTGCTCAGAATTGTGCTAGGATTTGAGGACAACAAGATAAGATATAACATAGTTACTGGCCTTGAAGAGCTCATATCAAATAGAATTTCTTAAATAAGTTTAACTCCACTGCAAAAACCCCATTTTGAAGTGTATGTCAAATTGAAATCAGTTACAACATTTTACAGTGACAGTTTTCTTGGCATTGCAAATAACACTCTTTGGTTACATTTCACATTACAGAAAGTAGGAAGAAAATATCAGCAAAAAAAAAAAAAACCCTCTTAAATTCTTTAAAATTAAAAAAAACCTAAATTCCCAATTTTTTTTTGAAAATAAAATCAATGAATATTCATCTTCATTCTCCTTTTCATACCAAAGATAATCTAAATTTTTAATGTTTTCACTGCAGCAGTAGCTCACCCTTCTCCCACTTCTCTTAAGAGCTGCTTGAGTGATTAGGAGAGACAAAGACAGACAGGCAGTACCTGTGTGCATAACAGGTGACTGACAGAAAAGGGGTAGCGTCACTGGTGTCACCCCTTCCTTTTATTTCTTCCAGAAAGTGGGGAGAGAGCCGTGATAAACAAGATAGTTCAGCTCATTCATACAGTGGCTGACCACTTACCTAGGTTTGCCCAAATAGTCTCTCTTCACATCTGTTGGCTCAGCACAATTATTAGCAGTGTTCCATTTTGTTCTCCCAAGTGTCCCTATTTGGGCAACAAATTACACTGTTGCCCCGTTAATATAGGGGTATATTGAGATAATTATCTAGACTACATGGATTTTGACATTCATTAAGTATGCTAACGACTTTGAATAGCTTTTCAAAGAAACAAGTTCTAAATTAGAAAGAGAAATTCCTAAAGATCAAATTTGTCCACCAACTCCTAGCACTCATTTAATAGGGAAGCAGATTAAGAGCCAAGAAAATTCCAGGCCAATTACACGCTAGTCCAATTCACTCTTATCTTAATGGAAGAATCCTGGATTCCACGTAATCCAGTGACAGCCCAGATGAGAGGTGGTTAATGAGGGCAATGTTAAATAGGAAAGTAAAAATAAAATCAGAATCTATCCCTTAAACCACTAATTCTAGCCATGACAAAAAATATCTGAGAAGCACTCACATTTGATCACTACCAGAGGAAAAAAATGATTCTTATTGACTATCAGATGGAATACACACTTTTTTTTTTTTTGAATCATAAGAGTTGATACCAAGATTTGACAACAAGTTCCAGGTAGTACAGAATAAAGCCCAAATCTTTAACTTATTTTCACTGTTTCATTTAACTTTAGAATCCAATATAAACCTTCTTCTGTAGTCAGGATTCCCCATAGGCCACCCTCAAATGCCACTGCATTTATCAGCTTTCACTAGGCTATGCCACATAAGGAATGATCTCAAAATCTTAATAGCTTAAAACAATAAATGTTTATTTCTTGCTTGTTACATTTAGCTGCAGCTCCGCTGTGGCTATTCTCTGGGCCAGGGGTCAGATAATGCAACTACCTATTTATTTCAGGGAAGAGCCAGAGATCAAACTGAACTGGTTACATTTAAAATTTTTGCTCAGGTGAAACATATGTCACACAAGTCATATTCCACTAGCCAAAATAAATCAGACAGGCAAGCCTAACATCAGCAGGGCAGAGAAATGTAATCTGACCACAAAATGAAGATAGAGAAATATTTCACAAAAATCATAAAGTATATCACAGTCATGCTCGAACATTATTTCAGTAATTTGTGTGCATGCGTGTGTGTGTGTGTGTGTGTGTGTGTGTGTGTGTGTGTGTGATCCTGGTTACTTGAAATGGTGTTCCTATGTTCCTAATCTTTTTACTGCCAAATTCTCGCACCTTTCAATTCTCACTTATGATTTAAGTCCATTCCTGTTGGTTTCTGTCCACCATATTTTTACCTCATTCACTCTTCTGTGCATTTATCACTTATTTTGACATAAAACTATGGCTTGTATCATAATACATTTCTTTCATGTCCTTATGCCTTATGTTAAGAACAAGCACCATACCCTCTTTTGATTAACTTATGTACTATGCACACATAAAATACAACAAAAACACTTGTTGAATTCATCATTCACTACTATTTGCCCCCCTTTCATTTCATTATAGGTTCTGAAGAGTAAAAGGCCAAGTGCCATTGATATTATTTCAATATTGATGTCATTTATTTATTCAACATTTATTTGAACATATATCTGTAACAGGTATAATCTCATATATGAAGATACTCTGCTGACTCAACAATAGTGCTCTATCAGCACTGATGATATTTGCAGTTTGGTTTAAAAGGGGAAAAAAAACATAGGATTTGGAAGCTTGCCTACTATGCCTTTGAGAAAGTAACTTAACCTCTCTCAGTCTTATGTATAAAATATGAGTAAAGAATTATGTGGTATATGTAATGTGCCCAGGACAATACCTAGCCCAAAACAGCCCAAAATAGGTGCTCAAAAAATAGTGGCTGTCATTATTTCTAATACTGGCAGTGAGTTTTATGAATCTTGGCTCATTCTCCATTTGATCATTTGTATAATGCGAATTGGGGCTAGTATCAGTCTGCACCTGTGAACAGAATCAGTTAATTCTCCAGCGATATAATTTGTGCTGACAGCCTCAAATGACAGAGGTCAAACCCAGTAAGAAAGGTTTTGTTTCCATAAAAGCTAGCAGATTCATTTCTAAAAATAATCTCAAGAGGTAAGAATAAAGGCAAGTAATAATAGCTTAGAGAAGAGGGGCGCCTGGGTGGCTCAGTCGTTAAGCGTCTGCCTTCGGCTCAGGTCATGATCCCAGGGTCCTGGGATCGAGCCCCAAATCGGGCTCCCTGCTCAGCGGGAAGCCTGCTTCTCCCTCTCCCACTCCCCCTGCTTGTGTTCCCTCTCTCGCTGTGTCTCTCTCTGTCAAATAAATAAATAAAATCTTTTAAAAAAAAAATAGCTTAGAGAAGGGAAGGAATTCACATAACTGTATGCATAGAAAAAACATGCAAATTATCAAACCTTTCAAAATGACTACTTCATTACTTTACTAAGATGGAACATTTATCGTATGTCTTCTTGGGGAGTTTCATGACACCAATAAAATAAGAAATAATTTCTACCCAAACTGAGGGACCAAAAGAGCCTTGTATTTACTAATTATGGGACATATATAGAAATAACGTTCAGATGCACAAACTCCTTAAGCTGTGTATCTATCTTTGTCCACTGGGATCAATCTCTCCCTCTAAAACACTTCAACTCCTTGAAACTAACATTAAAACACTCTGAAATTATCTACAAATGACAATTTACCATATCCAACTTATGTTTGCGTCTCTAAGTCTAGAAGAAAGTTGTATCACATTGTGAGTATCAATAACTATGAGGTATATGGGGGAAAAACAGTAAATCAATGGATCAATACTGCTACCACCATAAAAATACTTTCCTATCCTTGCCTTATCCTGACATTTCCTCTGCCTTATCTTCACAGGCAATGAAGGAGAAGTCTGAAAGTCATTTAATAATATATTGTATGTGTGTGGGGGGGTGGGGGGTGTTTGTGTGTGTGTGTGTTTGTATTTGCAGGCTGTTATCAGAGACTCCTCGGCAAAAATTATTTGGGGGGAAGGCTGAGATTCAGACATCATGTTAAAATAACATATTGTTCTCACAGAAACAGAAGTTTTTAATAAGCTATGACCAATATTCCAAAACAAGTTGTGCCAGGAATTTTGTACTCCTTCAGTAAAGGTTAAGACAGTATGACATCTGCAAAACATTTACTTTAAATTTCTTTTCCTTTAGAAATCATGACTCTTGCTTTTTATGTTTTGTAAAAGCCCAGGACTGTCTCTAAATTAGTAAGAGAACTGTGATTTAATATCACCATGATCTCACAATTTCTGCCTTGAGCAGAGAAGTCTAAAGGTAGATAACTGTCTTAAAAGGTTTTCAAGATTTAATTATTGCTCATATCTTCATTCACAACAGGTTACTATAGCCATGGCAACAGTTTTAGAAAAGCACCATAGCCAAGTAA
The DNA here is from genome assembly GCF_002201575.2 of Neomonachus schauinslandi. Lineage (NCBI taxonomy): Eukaryota > Metazoa > Chordata > Mammalia > Carnivora > Phocidae > Neomonachus > Neomonachus schauinslandi. The sequence continues at coordinate 18,320,225 of NC_058409.1, forward strand.
AGCCAAGTAACTCGATAAAAAGTTTCTAACGGGTTTATAAACTAAAAGGCATTACCGAAGGGTCTGGCACCCTTTAGTGAGTAAAACTTCCTCCCAGATGCTTGAAGTTATTTATGCCAGCATTATCAATGAAAATTTTGAGATTATAGGTACAGAAACAAAAATAAGATTTAAACAAAGGTACAAATCATTCTACGGAAACTAGGATTTACGCAATTTCAGTATCATCATGGTAGAGAGCAAGAGAGCGTGGTGCCCTCCTAGAGGTATAGCTAAGAAAAATTCTACTTCTTTGATGTTATTTTTTTTTCTTCTGGCAGCTTTTTTATTATTCAGTCCATATTAGACATTTTGAAGAAGACTGTGAATAGACTTAGTTCCAATAAGAAATGATCATCATTTCTGACTTTCAAAACACAATGGATGGTCCTACAGCATCCACTGGTATACTATTCAGACGTGTGTCTCTTTAGTAATAATAACTTGACACATCAGAGTTTCATTCTACTAATGCTCAATCAACAAATACCAAAGCACTGTTAAATTTTATTGCTCACCACCTCCCATTCGGCCATGAGGATAACAGTCCCCTGTTATCTGTGGTTAAATTACATCTATTTTTCCCATTTGTTGGAAGCCTATATTCATACAAAAGTTCAAAATTAAATTCTAAAATGCCAAAAATTGATTGATAAGGTTAAAACTAAGCATCATAATTAATTGATGGGAAAATTAGTCCTGAAGATGCCAGAAATTTTACTTTCGTTACTAAATTGATTCCGACCTTCCAATGCCAATACGTGGGAGTTTTTGCCCCACACCACCAAGCAATTGTCTGACATCAGCTGGGTGTCCTACAGTCAACTCAATTTTGACACTATCTACATGGAGACAGCATCAGATCTCACAGGTTAAGGGCTCAGTCATACAAGCTGCCTCATACATGCACTCTTCAAATACCAGCTACAAATCCCGATTATTCAGCTGTGCTTCTGACCAAGTGCCTATAGGTTGGAGACCCCAACAACCCCCTTCTTGGGTTCAATTAAGGGCTCACAGAACTCAGAGCAACATTTTACTTACTAGATCACCAGTTTATTGTAAAAGGATGTAACACAGAAACAGCCAGATGGAAGAGATACATAGATCGAGGTCTGAGGAAAGAGCATGCACTTCCATGCCCTCCCCAGGTGTACCATTTTCCCTGTATCTTCACATGTTCAACATCCAAAAACTCTCCAAAACCTGTCTTTTCAGATTTTTATGGAGGCTGCATTACATAGGCATGACTGATTAAATCACTGGCCACTGGTGATGGATTAACCTCCAGCTCGTCTCCCCCATCCCACCCACCACCCCACCCCAGTTCAGGTGTTTGGAAATTTCAGTTGGTTTCCCATGGTTTATTCTCTTGGCAACCAGCCACCATCCTTAGGTGGAGTACAGAAGTCACCTTGTTAACATAACAAAAGACACCTTTATTGTTCTCATCCCTTAGGAAATTCCAAGGGTTTTAGGAGCTCTGTGCCAGAAATGAAGACAAAGACCAAATATATATTTATTTATAAATCATAATATTACAGTTTCTAACATCAATAATTAGGCCTATATTTACATCAATTTTAGGCATTAATTAAAATAAATTTCTTTGCCAAAATAGATTTTTAATAGTTTTTTCTTTTTTTAATAGTTTTTTTCCTAATCAAACTGACATCCCATTTCAAATCTTACAGCCGTACAGAAATTACATAGACTTGACAAAGGCAAATTTTTTTAATTGTTCATTCATTCATTCACACTTCTACTTATTGAATGCTTGTATACATCAATGTATTAGTTTCCTCTTTTCACTATAAAACAAATTATGACAAACTTAGTGGCTTAAAATAGACATTTATTCTCAGACTTCTGCATATCAGAAGTCCAAAATGAGCCTTAAGGAATGAAAAGCAAGGTATCAGCAGGTTGGTTCCTTCCAGAGCATCTCTTCGCTTCTAAAGGCTGCTCCCATTCTGTGGCTCCTGGTTACATCACTCCCATCTCTGCTTCAATTTTCACGTCATCTTCTCCACTGTAGCCAAATTTCCCTTTGCCTCCCTCTTATAAAGAGGTGGTATATATACACAGTGGAATATTACTCAGCCATAAAGAAGAATGAAATTTTGCCATCTGCAACCACATGGATAGAACTAGAGAGTATCATGCTAAGCAAAACAGGTCAGTCAGAGCAAGACAAATAGCACATGATCTCACGGATTTGTGGAATTTAAGAAACAAAACAAACGAACAAAAGAAAAGAAAAAGGGAGAGAGAGGCAGACCGAGAAACAGACTCTTAAGTACAGAGAACAAACTGAGCTGAGGTGAGCAGAGGGATGGGTGAAATAGGGGAGGGGGATTAAGAGTACTCTCATCTGGATGAGCACTGCATATATTTGGAATTGTTGAATTACTGTATTGTACACCTGAAACTACTGTACACCTGAAACATTGTATGTCAACTACATTAGAATTAAAATTAAAAACGTAATAAAAATGAAAAATAAATAAATAAAATGAAGTTAACAACAACAAAATCCATCTGGGCAAACTCCAACAGTTTTCCAAGCCTGGAAATAATTTGTGGCTCAGGGCTTCCTCTGGGCCAAAGGCTCTGCCCTTGGAGTTATCTTTCCTTTTTCTTAAAGGGTAGTACATATTTTCAGCTCAGTAGCTTTATCAGTTTGTTTTATGCCTGTAGGGCTTTGGTAGTCTGAAAACTTTTCTTTCATTTTATCTGTCTGTGACCCTTTTAGTCCAGGCGAGCAGTATTTCTGCTGATTAAACAATCTCAACGACTTTGTGGGTCTCCTGTGTTTGTCTCAAGGATTCACTCTATTAGACAAGAAGCTCCTCCACAGATCTTTACGGAATAATCTAATCTCTATACCTGGCTTCTGCTGACATGCTGAGGGGACCAATGAGTCATGCACCCAACCCTTTTAGCACTAGCAAAACTTTGTCCAAACACACTCTTTGGTCTTCTCTCCAGAGCACAAATTCCTGCCAGTGAATCTTCTAATTTTAGCACCTTTTGCAATCCAGATAAGTTAGGAATTTCCTAAATGATCAAAGCTTAGTTCCCTTTTGCATAACCATTCTTCCCTCTATTTATCTCTTCCTCTCACATTTTACTATGAGCAGCAATTGGAAACCAGGCCGCACCTTCAACACTTTCTTCGAACTATGCTCAGCGAAATACCCAAATTCATTACTTGCAAGTCCCGCTGCCTACATAACTATAAGACAAATGCAGCTAAGCTTTCTGCCCCTATATAACAAGGTTCCTCTTTCCTCCAGTTTCTAGTAAGATGTTCCTCATTTCTTATGAGCCCTCGCCAGCATATTTTACTAACACTTTACTAATATTTGAATGCCGTATTTCTAACAATCTGTTCAAGGAAATCTAGGCTTTTTCTATCATGTTCCCCAGAATCCTTGCAGATTCTATTCAATGCCCAATTTCAAAGTCACTTCCACATTTTTAGATACTTGTTACAGCAACAATCCACCTACAGGTACCAAAATCTGTGTTAGTTTTTTGCTGCAACTGTAACAAATCAGCACAAATGCAGTGGCCTGAAAAAACACAAATTTCTTCTCTTTCAGTTCTTCTGGCCAGAAGTCCAAAATTAACATTATGGGGCAAAAATTGAGGTGTCATCAGGAGTGGTTCCTTCTGGAGGCTTCAGAGAAGAGTCTGTTCTTTACCTCTTCCATTTGTAGAGCCTAATGCCATTCTTTGGATCCTGGCCATAACACTCCAATCTCAACTTCTGAGTCATATCACCTACTTCTATACTGTAGTCAAATCTCCTCTGCAACCTTTTTATGAGAATACTTGTGATTACATTTGGGGTTCACTTGGATAATCCAGGGTAATTTTGCCATCTCAAGATACTTAACCATATTCATAAAGTTCCTTTGCCATAAAACATAACACATTCATAGTTCCACAGGTTATAATGATTAAGGCACAAATGCACTTAAGGGCCATTATTTTGCTTACCACACTAAGCATTACTCTAGATGTTTGTAAATAGCTAAGAACAAGATGGCCCTGAAACCAATTAATTTTCAATATAATCCTAATTTTTTTTTTTTCTCTTCTAAACGTATTTCTCTTAAGGTTGCTCAGACAAAAAGAATGCCAAGTACAGGTGAGGCTGGGGCTGGAAGAAATAATCAGGACATAAGCCAAACGAAAGCAAGCAGAAAGTATACAAACGTAGCCTGGTGTAAATATCCACATTGGTAATGAGGACCCTGAAATAGTAAAAGCCGAAGACACAAGCAAGCACAGGAGTCAGAAGGTCAAGCAATAGGAGCCAGAAACAAGAAGACCCTGAAAGTGAAGAAATTTTATCAGGCAGCTAAACCTCTCATTGTTTTCTTCCCCAGCAGCAGATGTAAATCCTAGTAACAATAAAGTCAACCACTGGATCAACAGCTGAAATGGAGAGTGCAAGCTTAGAAATTTAAAACAGGGGTACCTGGGTGGCTCAGTCATTAAGCGTCTGCCTTCAGTTCAGGTCATGATCCCAGGGTGCTGGGATCGAGCCCCGCATCGGGCTCCCTGCTCCGCGGGAAGCCTGCTTCTCCCTCTCCCACTCCCCCTGCTTGTGTTCCCTCTCTCACTGTGTCTCTCTGTCAAATAAATAAATAAATAAATAAATAAATAAATAAAAAGAAATTTAAAACAAATGAACAAAGACTGTACTGCTTCATGCCTAAACTTTTAGAATATCAAAGATTTATTAACTTTCTTTTTGACCATTCTCTCAATTTACTTTCTTCTTGACTCAATGATAATAAAATTCTAGTTCTTACAGACCTCTACAAAGTACTACTTACCTGATTTAATAATCTCTAAACAAGATTCTATTTATAATTTGATAAAAATGTATAATCCCTTTTCCCCATCTGTACAACCTCTCTCTCTCTGCTTTTGAAGGGTTTTTGGATCTTGCATTTATATCTGATGGATTTCTATTTGAACATGAATTCTTAGTACTTTATGAGTGTTCCATCTTGGCTTTCCATATATGAATACAGATAGGCCATATTGTTTCTCAGAACAGATACTCACTCTCTTTATGTGAACATTTAGCATCTGTCTAGTGATGAGAGTACAATCTTTATGTGTCAGCCATAAAAACTTCAAACTGATGGAAAGTATCTGCCTATTCAAAATAGGTATTTTACTACTTCTCCCCAAATCCCAAAGCACATATCTAAACAGTTTTGTAAACACTAACACTGTACCTCCATGGATTTTAAACTTGTAGAATTTGGGCATCATCTTATCATTCTATATTCTATTATAACATCATTGTGTGACTCCACGAGAATTAGCCAATACAGGGCCAGTCGTTGTCTGAGTTAATAGATTACTCTCATTGTTCAGCACAGCTATCAGTTAGCATGGAGCACCATGAGGACTGAATCACTTCTAATACTGTTCTTGGGAGAGTATGAACTTTTGGGGTCAGCAGAGAACAAGAACAAAAACAAAACTTTGGTAGGGGTGGTGTGCGTGTGCATGTGCATGTGGTTATGTATGTTCATGAAAGACAATTCTGCAGGAATTCGTTTCTAGCATAAAAATTGATTGCAAGTAATAAAATATTTTCCAAAAGGAAAATGATGGCTAAATAACCTCAGGAGATACCCCAAGTGTATCACTCTGTCGTTCTCCAATTTCACCTTGATGATTTCACCCTGTATCAAAACCCTGAAAATGCAGGCAAGGTTAAAATTACTAGGGAACTGGAAAGTTGCAATTTCCATTGCATACTTTTCTTTTTTCCCCTGAACTGCAGTCAGCTGAATAATACATATAATCTTTCATTTTTTATGAAAAGCCACAGCTGGCAAATTGTTAAACTGTTTGGAAAATTCTGGCAAAGTAATGTTAGTTTAAGACAACGTTAGCTGACATAAACTTGTCACGTTAGGACAGATTAAAAAGACTAATGGAAATGTAAGGAAAGAAATAAAAAAGGTCATTGCACCACAGTAAGATCTTGCCCTGGGCCTGGACTCTAGACGACAGATCTGAAACTGCTGCTGACTGATGCCATTAAAAAGGGAAAAAAGAATCCATCTACATGGATCCATACGAATGCATCGCCCGACTTGTCATTCTATGGAACATCAGCACATATAGCTGTAAAAATGCAATTACTTCCTGTTTTCTCCAGTCACAATTGGAAATGTCAATCTACATAGACTGCAAAGCAAGCATAGCTTAGAGCATGCTTTTCAGCGCATTTTCATCATATCCCTTTGAGTTTATCCCATCATTTATATCACAGATGGCTTTTTTCCCCATTATTATGAGTGTATGTGTATTCTACCCAATAACCAGAAAACACTAAAGAATACCACTGCTGTTTCGATACATACAAATGAAAGGGATTTGTGAGATTTTCTTCATGTATATTATACACAGACTGCCTTTACACGAAAATATACACATATCAGAATTTAATGAACTTAAGATCAACAGCAGTTTTCAGTTAACCAGGGCATTTCATATAACATTAATTCCTATGAAAACACAATTCTTATTTACTTATTTGCCCAAATAAAACTGATATAATCATTTGGAATAAAATCATTTAGAAACTGCAAAAAAACAAAAACAAAAAACTACTATCAAACCATAAATATCAGACTCTTCAATCTGTATTTGCAATAAATGATTCTAAATCACTATCATTCACAACTAAATGTCCATGCAAAATTATTTTTTGTCATCCAGAGTGACTCCCTCTCTTCTGCGTTCTCCTTCTTGCTCCCTCTGTCATGCTGAAGTAAGTGTGTGTGCACGTGCACATGTATGTATGCATCCTTTCCCCCAAAGCTTTCCTGGTTACATGTGTTTAATTCTGAATTTAAACTAAGTCAATTCCAGATTATCTCCTCCCCTGCCCCTTTTTCCCTTCCTCCTGAAGTTGGCTGAAGATTTTGAGAGCTTGCCACTGTCATTACTTGGGGAGGAAAGATCTGATTTAACCCAATTTCCCTCTCTTCCATGATGTATTTCATGCCATCTGTGCCTCCTCAGGATAAGCCAGCAATGTTGTCGGACGTCCACAGTCCTACCCTGTCCTACAGTGGCTAGGGTCACAGGCCATCTTCTCCATCTTCCTCTAAACAACCTACCAATCATTCCTCTGAGCCTTTCCACATTCCTTCTACAGGGTTTGGGAATACAGAGTTGTTTCCCACACTGCAATCACATCTTCACTTGGAATTTGCGAGGCTGCACTTGAGTCCCCACTGAATCGTATTTTGCACACTAAACTGCCTGCAACTGAAAGTCATGATGTTAAAAATTATCTTGTAGCTACAAATTTATAAACCATGCACTAATTATGGGGGCAAAACCTGGTATGTTCAAAATTAAATATGTATACCCACTCACATATACATATGCATAATTGTTTACTTGAAATACAGAAATAATTCAATCATATTAACAACCAAAGAGTATAGAAGTGCCTAAAATAACATTAGTAGTCTCTCATACCTCACTGCAAAACTCCCTTCCTTAGGTAACCAATAATGTGCATTTTTTGGTATTATTTTGTACATTTCTATTATTTACATATATTATTCTATTACATGTATTCTTCAGTAATAAAAGTTGGTTGTTTAAATTAATAATATAACATTTATCCTCAAAATCAATATGGATCTGCCTGTGATTTTTTAAAAAAGGTTAACTGTTTCAGCCTTTTCCTTTTTCTGCCAGTGGCAACTTTTTTCTTACAGTCATCTTTGGTTCCTTTCTCCTATACACCTTATGCAATCCATCACCAAATCATCTGGTCTCAACCTTTTAAAAGCAAAGAGATTCCCTCTACCTGTCCCCACTGTCACTCTTGTCTAAGCTACCACTGTAATAGTCTCTTATTGATTCCTCCTGCTTCCTGTCTTGGCACTGCAAAGAGTCTTATTTTCCACAGGGCAGACATAGTGATGTTTTAAAAATATCTCCAGCCATAAATTTTTTTAAAACTTATGTCAAAAAATTTTAAATGGGAAACTAAACCATGGTGTTTACGGGAAACCATGAAAAACACAAGAAGGTGATCACTATAAAAAGCCAAGATAGTGGTTACTGTTACAAAATGGGATGGACGTCTGGCAGGGCTTCTATGGTGGTTGACAAAGTTTGACTTCTTGACCTGGGTTCAAGGGTATCTCCATTATAATATTTCAGTAAGATACGCATTTTTTTGTGGAGCTGTTTTTGTGTTTAGTTGTTTATTATTAACTGACATTTTTTAATTGATATTATGTTTTTTAAGATTTATTCATTTATATCAGAAAGAGAGAGCGTGCACAGGCAGGGGGAGGAGAAGATCTAGAGGGAAAGAGAGAGAATCTCCAGCAGACTCTCTGCTGAGCACAGAGCTGGACCCCAGACTTGATATTAGGACCCTAAGGTCATGACTGAACCGATATTAAGAGTCATATGCCTAACCAACTGAGCCACCCAGGTACCCCTGACATCATTTTTTCAGAGCAGTTTGAGGTTTACAGAAAATTCACCAAAGAGCATAGAGAGAGTGCCCATTTATCTGCTCTCTTCCAGCCCAGGTTCCTCTACTATTAACATCTTGAGTTAGTGCGGGACATTGTTACAAATGATTAACCAATGTTGATGGATTATTATTAATTAAACTAAAGTTCATACAGTACACAGGGTTTACTGTGTTGTGCATTCTATGGGTTTTGACAAATTCATAATGCCAGGTATCCACCATTCAGTATCATACATAATAGATTCACTGCCCTAAGAATTCCCTGCATTTCACCTATTTATTCCTTCCTTCCCATTAACTCCCAACACCTACTGATCTTTTTTACTATCTCCATAACTTTGCCCTTTCCAAAATGTCACAAAGTTAGAATCATACACCATGTAGGCTTTTCACACTGGCTTCTTTCATTTAGAAATATGTATTTAAGTTTGCTTCGTGTCTTTTCTGAAGCCTAGTACCTAACAGTACTCAATAAACGCTTCTCAAATCTATAAATTCTCAGAATCTATTAATAAATTAATAAATTCAGAGTATTCCATGCCATTTCCATAATGCATTTAATCCTTTTATTATTAAGGGACACCGAGGTACATCCATTTTGCACTATTACAATCTGTACAGTAAGCCGTATGTTTGAATCTGCAATTCTATAATTTCATTGTGTAAGGAAGTAAAACACAAAAATATGAACTAATGAAACCATCACTTCCAAAGATAGTCCTCTCAGATTTTCCTCACTATGCAGTACTGTCATCTTTCCCTTCCCACTACATCTTTATTGTCTGTCTCCTGTTCATTACTGGATGCTGCATTTGAATCTGTTCTTTTGGCATAGTATGTAATATTAATGCAAATTGATTTTTAACATGATATCACAAATTTCACAGAAGAAAATGTGTTTCATGTTGTGAGATTGGGGAAGTGCTAAAGTCACACAAATGATTACAATGGAGATATGGCATAGTTAAACCAGTTCACATGGGCAGAAGAGGAAAGTGACAACTATGATTGCATGATAGTTGTTTCAAAATAATTACTTTATTATTAAAGTAAGTAGAGAGGCTTTTAGAATGAATGAGGTTTTCTTAATGCTTTTGTTGCAAAAGTCATAGATGGGGGACTCAGTAACATGCTATCATAAAATATTATTGACAATGCTACATGAAAAATGTCAAGTCTTGATCCACATTCTGTGCCAAGATGGCCAACAGAAGTAATTACAATCTAAATTTTATTATATACATTTCTTTTTATAATATTTAGCTTTATTTCTCAAGGAAACTTCCTGTATAAATTACATTTTGCCATTTTCTATGAAATTTGGTCCCCCATTTAAAATGGATTAACTTAGATACTTACTAGTTATTCTCAGATAATGAGGATTCTCTCATACGAACCGACCCCTTTAAGAAACCAGCACTAATGTTTATAGTATAAACTCATAAAACTAGAAACTCTAATAGTAGGAACATTTTAAGTTTTGACAGATATTAACAAGTATCTCAACAAAAACTCTTCATCAAACTACACTCTCATCAATAGTTTATAAGAACATATTTTTTTTTCCTTTGCCAAAATCTTAGACCACAGATTTTTAAATCTTTTGTTAATGTGTCACCAAAAAGAAAGATTTCATTTTGATTTGTATTTCCTTCACAACAAATGAAGCTGAATGTATTTTCTTATTTTTTTTATTCTTGTGAATCACTTCTTCCTCTTTTTTGGCTTCTGCTTTTTTCCCCAAATGGCTTCTCATTTTAACAATTGATTTGCATACATATTTTGTTAACTTGACCTCTGCCTCATATTGAGGATGCAAAAATATTGTATTAGTCATTCCTTCATCTTTCAATTTTGCTGATGGTGATTTTATTTTTTATCCCATGAAAATTTGAATTTCTCCATAGTCAAATCTGTCAGTCTTTCATTATAACTCTTGGGGTTAGATAAAGATCCCATCCTATGTAAACACATTTTAGATCAAGATTACAAAACATTAATATCATGAGATTATTCCTCCATATTTCTTTCTAAAATCTTCATAAATTTCTTTGCTTATTTAGCTCTTAATCTGAATTTCATGTGAGTGTGTGTATTTGTGTGTTAGTGTGTACGTGGGATGAAATTTTCCTACTACTTCATTTTCAACTGTCCCAATACTGTTGTTTAAACAGTATAACATTTTTCATTAATTGGAGAAGCCACCTTTATTTCAAATGAAATTGTTACACATATATGGCACTATTTTGGGGGGTCTTCTATTTCAATGATCTGTTTCTGCACCAATGTCATATTCTCTTAACTTAAACTAAGTTTTGTGGTTTATTTTATATTTGGAATGGCAAGGTCTGTCAAGTATTTTTGTTCCTTTTTTCTATTTTCAAAAACTAACTGGTTACTCTTCATGTTTTCCTTTTCAGATGCCAAATTCCATACAGTTCCACTGGGATTTTTATTAAGTGTCATTAAATTTATGGATTAAATTTTAGATAACTGGCATCTTTACAATGTATTTTTCCTAATTAAAAAATATTATGCATTTTTTATACCTAGGTCTTCCTTTACATCTGTCTTTTTTGAATATTAAATGGTAGGGTTTTCAATATTTTACCATTAGGTATGATGTTTTCTATAGACTTTTAGGGATTCCCCTTCATTATGTTAATGGAAGCTCTTTCTATTTTTAGTTACTAGGAGTCAGGGATATAACCAAGATATCACTGACTTGAGTTTTGTGTTCTGTTTTCAATTTTTAAAAGGAGCTGAAATTATCTCATTTATTTACCTTTTTTTCCATTAAACTATAAGTTCAATGAGAAGAAAGACCTTGTCTTTATTAACTTTCACAATCCAGCACCAAGGACAGAGGCTCTCACTAAATGGTGAATGAATGAAACTACATTTGGGGAATTACCCAAGATTCCTAAGCTACTATAAGCATATGGTTCTCGGTTTTGGTGGAAAATCTTTGAGCTTTAGAGGCAGATCCATTTAATTTGAACCCTGGCTCTGCCTCTTAATATCAGTGTAACTGTGGACAATTTATTAACCCCTCTGAGTTTCTTCAGCTGAAACTGGAGGGGTTGAAATATAGAACCATTATGTTCTAGACATAGAACCATTTAATTCTCATTAAATAAAATGATGATAAAGTTCTTAATACAGTGTCAGATACATAATAAACAAAAGTAAATACTGCTGTCATTTTTCTTTCTTCATAAAGTAAGAATACCATTTAAAATAACTGTCCAGCTATTATATATGCTATTGGTTTATATATGTTATTGAAATAGTCGAATGAATGTTTCAAGTTTTATAATGGCTTTAGAGAATGAACATAGCTTGTGATTTTTTTTAAGTTTTTTTTTTTTTTTTTTGAGAGACAGAGACAGATTTGGGGATAGGAGCTGAGTCTTAAGCAGATTCTGTACTGACTGCGGAGCCCAACAAGGGGCTTGATCTCATGACCTTGAGATCACAACCTGAGCCACCTGAGCCGAAACCAAGAGTCTGAGGCTTAACTGACTGCACCATCCAGGTGGCCCAGCTTGTGATTTATTTTATGACTGAGTCCATATATATGTCCAGTACCAAAGAAATCCCACCTTCAGTAAATATTTTCGTAAGTAACCAACATGTGAAACCTCTCATAATCCTTCTAGTTATACAGAATATTCAATCTGATTCCCCAAATGTTTAACACCTACTATAAAAGTATTTCCGGGGGTGCCTGGGTGGCTCAGTCGGTTAAGCAGCTGCCTTCAGCTCAGGTCATGATCCCAAGGTCCTGGGATCGAGCCCTGCATCGGGCTCCCTGCTCAGCGGGAAGCCTGCTTCTCCCTCTCCCACTCCCCCTACCTACTTGTGTTCCCTCTCTCCTGTCTCTCTCTCTGTCAGATAAATAAATAAAATCCTAAAAAAAAAAAAAAGTATTTCCCCAGCAACCATGACACAAAACCCTCCCAATCCTTCTAGTGATAGAAAATATACATTTCAATCCCACAGTGTTTGTTTAACATCCATTATATGACATATCGTAGGAAATAAAACATGAGTAGAATAGGACCACTGTCTCCAAAGGAATTCCATATTATGAGCAGTTGATGAGAAATGGATTTCAGGTAAACATATAAGTAGATGTATATAATCTGCAAGACATCATAATATTGCTTTTGTATCTATTTGATGCTGAATATATGTCCATCAAACTTTTACAGACCTGGAACTAGTTATTTTTACTGCATAACCTTCTGGGAATAAACTGAATAAAATCATAGACTGAAAAATTTTGAGGGACTCATATATCAGGTGAGAAATCTGAGAAACAGAGAAATTAAAGGAAGTCCAATGTTATCAAACCAGGTACAAGTTAAAGACAGATTTCCTAACTGCCAACTAGTTACCTCTTTCACATAGAACATGTGATATATATTGAGAGGTTGCATTAATTCACTTACATAGTTATGCTGTTATTTAACTTTCTGGCATGGCAATTTATTTGGAAATCCTTACCTTAATGCCAAAACTATGTGCTAATTATAAAGCGTTTCTTCCAATTCTGCATAATCAATTCATTCATCCACTCATTCGAGAATCTGATAAAATAACTTTTAAATTGCCTGTCTCATTCCCAGAAGTAATTGCGTTTTCTTAATCTACATTGTAAAATGCTCCTGTTTTCCTAATTTTAAGACTCTAGACCTGCTTTTTTGTTAACTTTTTAAAAAGTGTCTCCAAATAATACAAAAGTTTCCATTTATCATTTGAAAAATCTTCAGAACTGTTACTACAAATTTAGTTTTTTTAAAGAAGAATTCTTAAGAGTCAAAAGCAGTTTTAAAATATGCAAGTCAGCTATTTTTTCCAAGTGGTCATGATTTAGAAGATGAAATCAATGACCCAATTAAGCTAAATATAGCAGAGTCAAGACCACATATGACCCAATCCAGTCTAGTCTAGGTTCTCTGACATGGATCTCACTTCAAACAGAATATAATTAAGTCCTAAAATCTTGGGGTGAGTGGTGAACAAATTAATTTCAAATCAGGGGCGCCTGGGTGGCTCAGTCGGTTAAGCGGCTGCCTTCGGCTCAGGTCATGATCCCAGGGTCGCCGGGATCGAGCCCCGCATCGGGCTCCCTGCTCAGCGGGGAGCCTGCCTCTCCCTCTCCTGCTCCCCCTGCTCGTGCTCTCTCTCTCTCTCTCTCTCTGTTAAATAAATAAATAAATAATCTTTAAAAAAAAATTTTTTTCAAATCAGTTTTGAGGATTTGGCTCTTCCTTCTGAGAGCCTGGGGTTATCAGAGCTGCCCTGGTTATCTGTTAAACTTAGGTTGATATATATACCAGTTTAGGTCCTAAGAAGCAGGTCCCAAGAGATGTATTAGGAGAAATGCCCACTAAGGGCAGCGGAGTAATCAGCAAGGGCAGGCTCAATCCATGGGAAAGGAATGAGGATGGAGGAATACCAGGGTTCAAGAGCACCAGACAGCAGTGCAGTCTGAGAAGATCTTCTCCAGGCCGATGAGCTGCCTGCAAGCAAAAGTTGCCTAGCAGAGAACCCTGAGCAGGAATGTTTGCAAGAATGCCTACAATGTACTTTGTCAACAGGGGGGAATGGCCCAGGTGAGACTGCTCTCAATGCAGTGGTGGATTCAGGAGTGCAGCTGAGGCTGTCAGTCAAGCTGCTTCTTAAGGCAGGTTTCTCTTGCAAGAAATCTGAGTGGCACATTTCCACGGCTGCCACATTATGTGGACATAGTAGCGTATGATAAAACTCAGGGGGGAAAAAAAAAATCTCAAACAAACTTTCTTCCCTACTATCACTTTATCATGCTTAGTTACATTCTGAAGAAAAACAACATCCATAAGACTATGTTTTATGGATAAGAAAAACCAGGGGGGCGGGGAGAAGCATCTGTTTTTATACTTGCACTTCTACTTTGTCACCCTGCTTCCAGGGACAAGGAGAAATCTTGTTGATCTCCTGTCTCTCACACAACTCTTTTGCCAGCTTTTCCAATCCCTCTCCCTGCTCTGCAAATGTGTATACTTCCCAAGGTCAGATTTCAGTCTCTCTTTCTCTGTCCACATCTCTCCTCAGTTAACTCTCATGCCATTCACATCTGTGCCCATGTAACCACTTCTTAAATCTATTTCCCACAGCTCTGACCATAAGGTACAATCCCAACTACCTCCTAGGAATACTGACTTTGATAGTTTAACATGACTTTGGCCATGTTAAAAAACAAAATAGCAAAAATCTCACTAATTCCATCTTCCAGCTGGCTCCCCCTTTGACTTCCTTAATGTCATCAGGAAACCATGCTTGAAAGATCTGAGTCACCTCTCCCTGCATCCAGAATTATCAACGTTTGTCAATTCCTTTTAACGGAAAAGCTTTTTAAATCCTTCATTTCTACCCATAGTACCATAGTCAACATCCTTATCATCCTAACACTGGTATTATTATAATAGTGTCCTGCCATTTACCTCACTCCCTGAAATAAGAAGTGTCAGAGCATCAGCTGGGGTCAGTGTCTTAGGGAGGGAGAAAAAAAAGGGGAGGGGGGATATGTGTGGCTCAGAGGCTAGGCAGCATTCAAGGGGCCAGGAGTTAGTCACCTGTCAGGAAGAAGGGAGTTCAGTTTCCATGTGTATAATAACATCCTCTGGATGGTGCTAGGAGTGGTGAGCAGTAGGGAGAAGCATTTTTTTTTTTTTAAGGATTTTATTTATTTGACAGAGAGAGACATAGTAAGAGAGGGAACACAAGCAGGGGGAGTGGAAGAGGGAGAAGCAGGCTTCCCGCAGAGCAGGGAGCCCGGATGCGGGGCTCGATCCCAGGACCCTGGGATCATGACCTGAGCCGAAGGCAGACGCTTAACGGCTGAGCCACCCAGGTGCCCCGGGAGAAGCAGTTTAAACCTTTTGTGAGACAGCGGTTGCATTTTTTTTTTTTAATCCATGGGTAACTTCTACACAGAAAAAAAAAACCCTGCTATTGTTCTTATTATTGGGCTTTCATAGCTTTGAAATATAGCATGGGATTTTTGGATCACTTTGTATGTAATCACCTCCACATATAAGAGGG
Source organism: Neomonachus schauinslandi (assembly GCF_002201575.2). Taxonomy (NCBI): domain Eukaryota; kingdom Metazoa; phylum Chordata; class Mammalia; order Carnivora; family Phocidae; genus Neomonachus; species Neomonachus schauinslandi. The sequence continues at coordinate 18,335,913 of NC_058409.1, forward strand.
CACAGCTAGAAATTAAGTCGAAATTTCCATGTGTGAAACAAGGCCTAATCCTTTCTTCCATTTAAGGGAAACAGAACAAATTTAAAATATGGACTCCAACATCCCCCAGAGAACTGTTAAAAATATCACAACATACTTTCAGGGTCACATACAGATGACAACACTGGAACCATATTCTTTTTGGATTAGGTAAAGCAATATTTCTCATTGCCAGCAGCCCAACAGGGTCGAGCCAGGGTTAGAATCATAGTCTTAGGGCTGCCACCTAAAAGTTATAGGCTCCAGAGTCAAATCAAAGAAAAACAAATAGATCCCCTCGCAGTCACATTCTTTTTCCTCTCCTCTGAGAATGTCCTTGCTTCTCCCTTAGAAGTAAATATAAGCAGGGCACATACCTGTCCACACAGCAAAAGAAATGAGCTGAGAATGCCTCCAAGGGACGACAAGTTTTTACCCTGAGAGAGTAGAGTATAAGCCTTCCCTTTGGAATCTGCCTGTTACCCATATCAGACATCCTCCTCCCTCCCTGAGAAGGATGTCAACCTTCTCAGTTCTTTGTTGTATAAAACATACCTTCAACCCAAACACTAGGGACTTTACCTTCACCTGGCCCTTATCCTAGGAAAAGCAAGCACTGCCTCCAAAGAGATGGCATGCTTCTCCACTCAGCCTGGTACTAAAAATTGTCTCTTCACTCTTCCTTCCAAAATTAGTGTGCATCAATTTTTATTAAACATTTAGATATTTGGTGCTATAGAATTGCACATAGTGAAGCGGAGACAAAAAAAAGAATAGGCTTCCCTATGCTTCTGTGTCTTGTTATATCAAGCTGCCCAGAGTCCAGCTCCCCAAAAGAAATGCAACATAGGTCCTTAATTTTTTGTTGTTTTAATTTAGAAACATGTTGACAATTAAGTACAGGAGTGATCTGCTCTAAGCTTTTTGTCCTACTGTGACCCTCTGTCTAATGATGTGACCAAATCAGAACAACATCACTGCAATACATACCTTTTCCTCAGAACTTCCCCTCATCCTCTTGACCCATATTATCATTCCTTTAAGTGATAGTATCACATATTCTTTTTTGTTTATCCATTTAGCCACATGTCTTCTTTCTATCACATTGCTTTATAATAGCTGTGTCAGAGATTTTTTATTTTGTTTCTCATTTTGATAATTATTTTTGGCTCCACTCCTGTCTAAAAAGTTCTTAGAAAGATGTTTTCTTTCAAGTGACTCCTAATGTTTAGTAACAGGCTCCATTTAAAGTAAATATAATCTGGGTGCCTGGGTGGCTCAGTTGGTTGGGCGGCTGCCTTCGGCTCAGGTCATGATCCTGGAGTCCCGGGATTGAGTCCCACATCGGGCTCCCTGCTCAGCAGGGAGTCTGCTTCTCCCTCTGACCCTCCCCCCTCTCATGTGCTCTCTCTCTCATTCTCTCTCTCAAATAAATAAATAAAATCTTTAAAAAAAATAAATAAAGTAAATATAATCTTCTCTCCACAAGCACATGAAGGAAAACATGAGCAAAATATAATTTTCTGGTATAAAGCAAGTAGAAAAGCTCAGTGGTAAAGGTAGTGGCATACCCTGAGTTACAACAGAAATTTTTTTCCAGGTAGTTCCTCTAGCAAAATAAAATTTTCCTCAATACTTCTTTCTTTCCTTTTATTGTATACGACAAAAATTTTTACTAAGAATTGATTTTTTTAATATTGTACAGTGCTTTGTTTTGCATCTGAGAGACCGGTAGACAGTCATAAGAAATTAAAAATGATACACAAAATTTGTTTTAAAATCAAACATAATAAATTTTCTCCTTTTATTATCGCTGAAACCAAATGCATTACTTAAAATATTCAACCAAATTAAATGGGCTGCTATACTATGAGCTGGTGTTAATTTTACCTCATTTATATTAATGTAAAGCAAATCATCAGAGCAGAAGTGAAAACCTAACAGCATTTGTTAGTAAATTCCACTTCATGCTCTAGCAGTGTTATAGACATATCATTAATTACACTGTGCTAGACACAGCACTCAATCACTTATTGAAAATCGTCTTCTTAATGTAGCCCTTAATTTCGGCCACTATCAAAAGAATGCTTCATCCTGAAGAACTATCAAAATATTGATCTGAAACTCCAAGTCTAATTGGATATTTCACAATTATATTGTCTCGGAAAAAAATAGTTGGCAACGTTTGTCATTTCTGGACAATTACTCTTATAAGAATAAAGAAGATAAAGCTGCAGATCAATTACCTGTTGGATATCCTGAGTACTGAGTGACTACCTGTTTTATCAACAATTTATTTTCCCCTCAGTAATGGTGTAAAGTTAATTCTTATGCCATACATATGTGATCACAACTGATAAGGGATTTATGATGGCAATCATAAATCAATTTTTGTATTCACTCTTCTCCTAAGATACATAATGAAAGAGAATACATCATTTGTAACACATCTTCAGTACCAAAAGTGTAGCTATATTGCTGTTTTATTATTGAACTTGGTATGTTAAAATATGCTAGGATTTGGGGAAAAGACTATGTTTTTGTGTTTTTCCTTCATTCCATATGGGACAGAAGTACTGTTTAAATAAATTCATAGCCTATTTGAAAGTTCAAATCAACCTGATTAAAATGAACACTTAATTATTAACCTTTTGAAATCTATATTAAGGTTTTTCCTTATACAGAACTATCTTCTTATGAAGAAATAGAGATGGCATTTGAACACAGGAGTACTCAAGGTGACAAAACAAAGCCAAAAATACTTACATGGTAAATTTGCAACTCATCCTATATAGATTAGCTGATAAGGGACAGGTAGGACAGGGTTTAGAGAGCAAAAATTGCGTTATCAGAGCTAACTTATCAATCCCTAGCTTTGGACTAATAGAGATGTTATCTAAAGCAGATGGGAAAAGTCCGGTGAAGAAGACTCCAGTTTTCTTTTGTTATATGTATACTGGGATTTAGTGTCCTTGGGGGATACCACTGCTACTGTTTCCTTAGAGAATAAACATATGAGTATATCATCTCATAACTAACTTGCTTTTCTGAGTATACTGGGAGACAGAATCATGAGACTTGCCTCACAGCCTGTGAATTTTCTGACTGGAAAGTAATTTCCTGTTCATGACTCTCCACTAGCATAACAAAAATAAAAGAATTCTTATAGTGTTTATCCGGGGCTTGTCCTTTTAATGAGTGCAGGGACAATTCCTTAGCTGAGGTTTAGTTAACTCTAAATGAGTTCCTAAACAAACAATTAAGAGATTTTTAGTTTGTTGGTTGTAAAAGTATGAGTTAGAAGTGGGTTTGGCTACTTACAAATATATCTGTGTGTTTAAAAACCAAAAAGAAATCTATTTCTTTCTCAAATAAATGAAGCCTGATGTTTCTGATCCCAGACTTCCATAGGGTCTCCATCGCATGCATCAAGGTGCCCTCCAGCTCACTGCTGTGCTACCAGAGCATTACCTTTATTTACATAGTCCAAAACGGCTGCTTGAGCTCCAGCTGCTACATCTGCACTCCAGGTAGCAGGATGGAAGAAAAGGTGCAGAAATGCACACAACCTCTTTTTAAGGAGACATCTTAGAAGTCCCACAGGGTAGTTCTCCTTGCTTCTCATTGTCCAGAACTTATCACATGACCATATCTAGATATAAGATGGGCTAGGAAATACAGTTTTAAAATGCTGTATTTAATGTGCCTAGCTAAACTTTAGGGTTCTGCTGGGGGATAACTAATATTGAATGTCAACAAGTTCACTCTGCCACAATACCAATTTTTCCATTTAAAAAAAAAAATTCCCGGGGCGCCTGGGTGGCTCAGTCGTTGAGCGTCTGCCTTCGGCTTAGGTCATGATCCCGGGGTCCTGGGATCGAGCCCCGCATCGGGCTCCCTGCTCGGCGGGAAGCCTGCTTCTCTCTCTCCCACTCCCCCTGCTTGTGTTCCCTCTCTCGCTGTCTCTCTCTGTCAAATAAATAAATAAAATCTTTGAAAAAAAAAATTCCCAATAGGATGGAAAAAGGAGAACATGTCAAGACTGAAATTTAACACTGCTTCTCAGATGATGTATTAGAACTTAATGTTTGCCACTAAATAAGTATACAGTTGTAAGAAATACAACCATTGTATTTCTTCCTCATCACTACTTGCTGCAAATCAGGAATCAGGACTTCAAGCTCCTTAAGGACAGGGACTATACCTAGTTGACTTGAATGCTCAGTGCTCATTCATTATAAATGCAATGAATGCATACAAACATTTGAGTGGATAACTCGTTTAAGTAACTGACCCAAATAATGAAAAGAAAAATGTCAAACCTACCAAACACCTGGACATTAGATTGAGCTGTGACATGATGCAACTTCATAACTAGGGATGCCATGCAAGTCATCCAGACTTTCTAAGGCCAAGCTTCCTTCCTTCTGGAATGGAACCCATAATCATCCATGGTTAACACTAAATCGTAAAATCGATCTAATAGTAATTAATGTGTCCAAAATTTGTAAATTGCACCACCATTCTCCTAGATGCCCTGGTAGGAATCTAGGTGCCATGAATGACTGGTTTTCCTTATTCAGCGCTCCCATTATAATTAACTACCAAATCCTCTGAAGTTTTACCTTCTGTCTCTGAATTTGTCCCAATCATTCCATCCATATTGCTACAATACCAGCCTAAGGCACCATCATACCATTGTATCTTATGTGGATTACCACAAAAGATTGGTCAGTGCGCTCATTTCCTATAGCCTTGCTTCTTCCCAGCACATTTTCAATGCACAAACCTACTAAAGACAACGCCTAATGAAACCATCCAGTGGCTTTCCATTCCCCTTAGGATCAAGTTTAAATACATTAAGGTGGCTATGAAGTCCTTCATTATCTGGTCTTGAACAGCTTCTGGTTTTGCTCCTGCTCTTCCCTAACTCACACCTTTCATCTAGCCATAGTTAACCACTTTCAGCCTTCTTGAATGTGTAATGCTCTCTCTTACAGGATTTGCACACGCTCTTTTCCCTATTTGAAACAATGTCCTTTCTCTTTCTACCTGTCTCAACTTTTCTATCTAGCTCTTTTTTTCATTCATTTATACACTAGTCATTTCCTCTTAAACCTCACTGCACTTCCAGACTCAGTGACATGCCCCTGCATTTATCAGTCTCTTTTTTAACTGGCTATTTAATAATCAGTCTCTTTTTTACTGACTGCTAATTCCATCAGTGAATTAACCATGGTATGTTTTCACATTTATCACAGTACCTACTTGGTATATAGTAAGAACTTATTAAATATGAATGGTATATATTTCAATTAATCTCAATCAATAGATATAATTTCAGCTCTGAAATACAGACCAAGAACAAAATAATGTAAAGATCTACATAATTACAATAAAGATTTTTACATTAGACTTTACTTATTTTAGTAGATTTATATTTTGCTATAAACTGACATCTTTAGATTTCTATCCTATAAACTTTAGGGTCCAGATGCCACAGTCCTGGATCTGTTCCTGCTTCCCCTAAACCATAGATATGTGGTATGTTCTGGTCTCTTTGAACCTGTAGATCACAACCAAAGTCTCAATTTTCAGTCTCCCATTTATAAAAGAACGGCTTAGCTCTGGAGAACTCTGTTGACGTAACTCACAATTTTTGCTGAACCTTCTAATCATTTATTTCGACAGTCAACTGGCTTTCTCGATACGTGGATTTCTAAGAAATGTGTGACTTACTTCTGAAATGCTCTTTAGTTTTTCTCATTAGCTCTTCCTTTCATGGGAAATAAAGGAGAAAAAGTGCCAGAGGGTGATCAATGAAGTTTTTATCAAGTCTGATGATAATATCTATCCAATAAAAAAGTGATTCTTGTGACAACTGTACTTACCATCATTTCACTCTACCTTTTATTTTCCTCTTCAATCACTATATTATTTAGATAGGAAAAACCTCACTGGGATGAGCCTTCCAGCAGTTTTTGTTTATAACTGAGGCTTTTATAAAAGATATCTTAAAATATTATTTTCTGCTTCAACATTTTAAAGATATTTTTAACACTTCAACATTAGTCCTTAAAATATAATTATATGTTATTTATCATACAAGAATTAAGCAATTCATTGGACAGGTTCATTTTTCCATGGAAAGAGCTCCAGAAAATTGAAGTGAAGGTAATTCTGAGAGCACAGGTTTTTAAAATTTACAGCTCAGAATGAAAACATAAACAGTACAAACTCATAGACATATAGTCACACAGATACAGCAAGGGATCATCTACATACACGAAAAATATGAAAACACTGCCATATCCAAACAGACATCCATATTTAACCTGAATAGTGTCTGAAATCGATGGAGGCAAGGAGTATGTATTTCAATATTTTTTATTAGCTTTATAAATAAATATCTTAGATACAATAGTTACAGCCAGGAATGATAGCTTAACTGTGACAATCAAGGTATATAATCTATCCTCCTCTCTCACCCTCTGCTGCCCCCCCAAAACACACACACATACACACACACACAGAGGCACAAACACATTTACATTTACATACATTTAAGCACACAGATAATATTCATTCCTATAGTAGGATATATGGAATAATATACACAGAAAACACAATCTTCATATAAGTCCACAGATAGATGCATAATAGTTTTTTATTAGAAACTATTTATTATTTATTATTAAACTGTATGTTTAAAATTGTTTGTAAGGCATATGAGGAATTCTTAATCTCAGGAAACAAACTGAGGGTTGCTGGAGTGGGGGGGTGGCTGGGTGATAGACATTGGGGAGGGTATGTGCTATGGTGAGCGCTGTGAATTGTGCAAGACTGTTGAATCACAGATCTGTACCTCTGAAACAAATAATGCAATATATGCTAGGAAAAAAAAAAAAGAAGAAGAAGAAGATAGCAGGAGGGGGGGAATGAAGGGGGGAAATCGGAGCAGGAGACGAAGCATGAGAGACGATGGACTCTGAGAAGCAAACTGAGGGTTCTAGAGGGGAGGGAGGGGAGGATGGGTTAGCCTGGTGATGGGTATTGAGGAGGGCACGTTCTGCATGGAGCACTGGGTGTTGTGCACAGGCAGTGAATCATGGAACACTACATCTAAAACTAATGATGTATGGTGATTAACAATAAAAAAATTTTTTTTAACAATTGTTTGTAAGGCATATTTGTATCAACATGGTGAACTGAAAAGACTTATGTCTTACTTACAGAATGTCCCAACTAAAATCTAATAAAAAGTCTTTTAAGAAAATTAAGACATAACGGAGTTGACAAAACAGAAATAGGCATAAAGGGACCAGAAATGATAAGAAATTCCTGAAGAGGGGCACTGAGTGGCTCAGTTGGTTAAGCATCTGCCTTTGGCTCAGGTCATGATCTCAGGGTCCTGGGATCGAGCCCTGAATCAGGCTCCCTGCTCAATGGAGAGCTTGCTTTTCCCTCTCTGTCTGCCTGCTCCCCCTGCTTGTACTCTCTTTCTCTCTGTGTGTCAAATAAATAAATAAATAAAATCTTAAAAAAAAAAAGAAAGAAATTCCTGAAGACTAGATACAATCAAATTGAAATATGAGTACAAAAGGCTGCTAATAGCAGTAGAAGCAATCCAAGATTGTAGGTAATGGATAAAATGAATAGAAATGGGCACTGAGGAAAACACCGAGCAATTAATAGAGAACCCAAAGTCAGAGCCACTGGGTTGTTCTACCTATTCCCTATTCTACTTGGACTGTGGAGATGACCACAATGTTAATTACCAAAAACCTAGGTAAGAGAGAGAAAATCTTGACACTCTGAGCATTTCCCCAAGGAGTTACTGGACCCCTAGAATATACCAGAAGACCAAAACCAAAAAGAAAACAATGTCACATACAACCAATATACTTTTCCTCCAAAATTAATAGAGGGTAGATTCTGTCCTTAGGAGCTATATCCACAAAGAATAGTGTAAGAGTTCTGAAAACATAGTACCCTGACCCTACCATCCCAAAAAATCACCAAACTTTTGGAGAAAATTTTTAAAAACACCATGAAAGAAAGGCACTAAGTTACACTTCCAGAGAAATTCCCCATTGAGGAGACAATAAAGGATATGAAATCTGTATGTGAAAAGCTAGAGAGCCCATCATAAATCTTGGAAATTAAAAACCTCAAGTATTAATTTTTTAAATAGTACGGCATTTAATAGCACAAGAGAAATAACTGAGGGGTAAATAAAACACCTGGGATACTAAAAGGAGATAATCTCTTATCACAAAAAAGCAAAGAGATAGAGAGTATGAACAGAGAAAAATGTAAAGACATGAAAGATAAACCCATCTATTCCTAATGAATTGAGAATTCAGAAGCTACTTAACAGGGATTCCAAAAAGAGAAACAGAGTCAACAAAGTAAAGAAATAATAAAATAAAATACTAAGAAAAATTAATGGTTAAATAAAATGAAGAAATTGACAGACTGATCCTAAAATTCATTTGAAATTGTAAGGGACTCAGAATAATCTAGAAAAGGGAGAGGGAACTTTGAGTGATCACACTCTTGATTTGAAAACTTACTGCAAAGTTACACTTACTAAGATGGTGTGATACTGGCATATAAATAGGCAAATAGGTCAATGGAACAAAATTAAAATTCCAGAAATAAACCTTGACATTTATTTTTTTTTATTTTTTTAAAGATTTTTCTTATCTATTTGACAGAGACAGAGATAGCGACAGCAGGAACACAAGCAGGGGGAGTGGGAGAGGGAGAAGCAGGCTTCCCGCTGAGCAGGGAGCCCGATGTGGGACTCGATCCCAGGACCCTGGGATCATGACCTGAGCCGAAGGCAGATGCTTAACAACTGAGCCACCCAGGCGCCCCTGAACCTTGACATTTATGATCATTGATTTGCATCTAGAATGTCAAGACAGTTCAGTGGAGGACAGAACAGTCTTTCCAACAAATGGTGCTAGATATCTACATGCAAAACAATTAGTACCTATTCTTACCTCACACAATGCACAAAAATTAATTCAGTGTGAATTTCAAACCTAAAACGAAGAATTAAAACTACAGAACAAGCTCAACAACAATAACAACAGCAAAAAACAGAACCAACCAAATTTAAAAATGGGCAAATGACTTGAATAGACATTACTCCAATAAGATATACAAACGGTCAATAAGCACATCAAAATCAAAGCCATAGTGAGCTATCACTTTGCATCCACTAAGGTGGTCATAATAAAACAAAAGCAAAAACTAGAAAATAACCAGTGTTGTCGAGAATGTGGAGATTGGAACACCCATGCACAGCTAGTGAGAATGTAAAATGGTACAGCCAATGAGGAAATCATCCTGATGTGTCCTCAAAACACTAAACACAGAATTACCACATGACCCAGCAATCCTACTCCTAGATATATAACCAAAAAAAAAAAAAAGAAAGAAAAAATATGTTCAAAAAACTTTCATGCAAATGTTCAGCAGCACTATTCACAATAGCCAAAGACGGGTACAACCCAAGTACATCAATGGATGAACCGATAAACAAAATATGGTAACACCCATATGTAGAGGTTCAAGGGATTTGGAGGCTGATCTAGATAAAAGATACGACCACAGGTTGGCAGAAGCACACACAAGTATTATTAGGTGATGCTTTAACAGATTTTCTTGGAGGAAAGTCTCTCAGGGTAGTAGTCTGTCCAGAGGCTATCACATAGGTGTAGCCATTGATAAGGGAAGGAGGGAGAGGGAACTTCCAGGGGATAGGGTGGCTGGGGAGGGGGGCTTATTTATCTATATGATGTCAATAAACAGCACAGCAAGGAGTATCTGGGTCAGAGAACCATAAAATGGGGAGCAGCTTGGGGCCTTATGGTGACAAGGCCTTATCTTATCAATGAGAGTCAGCTTTCAGTGAGGTTTTGTGGAGCATATAAAACAGGTAGGCTCTACGTGTCCAAAAATCTGCCTGTTTAGATGATTTAGATGTAAAAATTTGAGTTTGGCTCTGGTAGGCTTTTGAGCTAACAGATTTCAGCCTGCTATAAAAAAAATAAACACAAAGGATGTGTTTGGCTCATTTGAATAACACCATACAATGGAATATTATTCACACATAAAAAGGAATGAAATACTGACATGCCACAATATGGGTGTATCTTTAAAACATTATTCTGTGTGAAAGAAGCTAGATACAAAGGCCTCATCTTGTATGATTCCACTTATATAAAATATCCAGAATAGGCAAATCTATAGAGACTTCTAGTAGATATGTGGTTGTAATAGGAGAAGGGAATAGGGGAATGACTCTCTAATGAGTATGGGGTTCATGTTTGGAGTGATAAAAATGTTGTGGAACTAGATAGTGGTGATAGCTGCAGAACACTGTGATTGTAATTAATGTCATTGCCTTACTTTAATAAAATGGTTACAATGGTCAATTTTATATTATGTGTATTTTACCACACATGTGCACACACACACACAACTATACAACTTTTAGATGAGAAATAGGAGTACCTCTATAATCTTGAGTTACACAATTTCTTAGATACAATACCAAAAGCACAAGTAACAAAAAAGAAGACTGAAAAAGTGGACTTCATCAAAATTAAAAATTTTGTCAGACGACACCATTAAAAAATGGAAAGACAGCTCACAGAAGGGGAGAAAATAAGTGCAAATCACTTATTTGATAAGAGACTTGTTTCCAGGATATATAAAGAATTTTTGTAACTCAAAAATGAAAACAAATAATCCAATAAAATGGGCAAAAGATTTCAAAAGACATTTCTCCAAGAAGATATCTGAATGGCTAATAAACACATGCATCAGTCATTAACGAAACAAAAATCAAAATCAAATAAATGACCACTACTTCATACCAACTAGGATGGCTATAATCAAAAAGAGATAAAAACCAGTGTCAGCAAGGATGTGGGGACATTTGAACCCTTGTACACTGCTAGTGATATGCAAAATTGTGCATCCACTTAGTGTGAAATTCCTCAAAAAGTTAAATATAAAGTTACCATGTAACACAGCAATGTAATCCTAGGTAAATACCCAAGAGATCTGAAAACATATCAATGCAAACCTTACACACAAATGTTCATAGCAGCACTATTCATAATAGCCAAAAGGTGGAAACAATCAAAATGTCTATCAATGGTTGGATGGATAGACAAAATGTGGTGTATCCCTACAGTGGAATATTATTCAGCAATAAAAATAAATGACATACCAATACATGCTACAGCATGGATGAACTTCAAAAACATTATGATAAATGAAAGCAGCCAGTTACAAAAGACCACACATTGCATGACCTTTTTTTACATGAAATGTGCAGGACAGGCAAATCTATAGGTACAGAAAGTGGATTACCAATTGCCTAAGGCTAGGGCCAGGGCAGAGATGTGAATGAAGAGTGACTACTAATGGGTACAAGGGAAGATAAAAATATTCTAAAATTAGATAATGATGATTGTTGCACAACTCTGTAAATATGTTTAAAATAAAGGGACATATTACATGAGTGAGCTTTATGTATATGCATTAGATCTCAATAAACATTAAAAATGAGAGAATTCATATTAAAAAGACCAAATAATGACAAGCTATATCAGTGAAAACGATCCAAACCTAGACACAATATGGTGAAACTTAAAATGCTAGGAGGATTAAAAAATTATCCAATTTAGATGAAAAATTAAATAGCTACAACCACCACAGGTTTGTCACAACACAATGAGGATTAGATCAGAAGCAGACTTCTCATAATAAGATGCTTGAATGTAATTAAGCAATATAAACTAAGTGCTAAGGGGAAGTTATTTGGAATGTGTAAGTCCATTTGCCGTAAAAGGCAAGTTCAAGAGACAGAGCAAAAGTCAGAAGTCTTCAGACATGTGAAAACTGGGACAGTTTATCATCCATTTACTCTATGAGAAAAACATGTTGTTAGAAGATATGGAAGTAACCATATGTATTTTGCCCTCACTAAAACCTGTGAAATCTTGATCTTTTAGCTTCCCTTGTAGCTAGAATTCACCGTGTTACATAATTGTAACCACTGAAACTCAGGTGGAGTCTCTTCCACTGCCTCTTCCTGGAGTGCAGACACAAAGGCTACTCACAGAAGCAGAAAAGCTACATAGTAAAGGTGACAGAACAGGAAGAGGAGGCTAGATCCTTGAGGCACTGGCTAGTCGTTATAGCTATGAAATTTTTTTATTTTTAAGCAATCCCTACACCCAACACGGGGCTTGAACTCACAAGGCCCAGATCAAGAGTCGCACACTCCACCAACTGAGCCAGCCAGGCACCCCTAGCTGTAAAAATTTTAATGTACATGTATCCTCATGTCATTAAAGTACAATTAGATATTTGTTTTCTTATTTGCAGCCATCTGCATTCCAGAATGAGATATTCCTGCAAATGAAAATAAATTAACATAAAAAAAGAGATAATATGGAATACAAGTTATAACTACAATGGAAAATTCAACAAATGTGAAGAAATTTAGAATTAACTAAAGGAATATCCAAGGGATTGAATGCTTGGTAGATGACGATTGACAAAACTTACATGGCTCAAAGCACAATGTAGATAGATCAAGTATAGCACATGACTTAATGGAGTATAAACCACTAGAAGAAAGTAAAATTATAATTATAAACCAGCCAGAAATTGGATAATGGGGAGAGGGAGGATACAGGAAGCTGTATGTGTTAAATTCCTCATCTTTTCCAAAGAACAGGTAATGTATATTTTCCAGAGTACATAAATCAAGAAAAAGAGCAAGTATGTAAATAATATAAATACAGCAAGTGAATTATATATACCATACACAGTATATAATTATAGTATATATAGTAGTATAATAATATATATAATTATATAATATATATAATACATAATAAATACATAAATTCTATAAAGCACATTATGGTAAGTACAGGCAACTAAAAAGAGAAGCTGCTGTGCTATTTGCCTAAAGGGAAATTTTTTCAGAAATAGGGAAATTACTTTCATTTTGTTTTGTTTTCTTTAAAAACATTTTTTACCACATACATCATTTTATAGAATTAAACACAAATCGATGAAGTACATCTTTTGGAAAAAGAAAACTCCAACTTCGTTTTGCATGAATAACAACAGGACAGAGTCCAGTTGTGACCATCAGTCTTGCCATAAATAGGCGTTCACGGAACAACAAACATAAGCCCATGGAAAATACCCCTACAAATTCAACTTCTTTTAGTAATTGCCCAAAGCTCATTTCTCAGTAACACTGTTTCTGAAGCTGATACTTCAGGGAGATGATTAAAAATATGTTATGATAAATGTCCTTAAATAAGTGCATTTTAAACAATGGCATTTGTTTGAAGAGGACACTTGAGGCCCTTCCAGGCTTCCTTTCTGCATGCTACTGAGGTTTAGTCTCATTTTTTAATGCATGTAATTCTACAAGAAAATTGAAACGCCAAACCAAAATGCACAGACTTCTAGAAAGAAGCCTGAGAAGCTCAGCACCTAAGTGCAATACTTGAAAAAATGACAAAGAAAAGCACTCAGACTTATAAAGAACAAGAGGCAGAACAAAACCAAACACACACAGAAGGCTTGACAACCACAAGCATTAAAAAGAAAAAAAAAAAAAAAAGAGGTCTGAAAGAGTTGGATGGTGTTATCTTCACAGATAACAAAAGTAAAGCCAAGAGGGTGTCAAACTGGACAGAAAACTTAAGACAAGCGCCAACAGTGATGAAATAATGGGCTAAAACTAATGAGCACGATTTGACAAGTCAACAGAAGGAATGATAAAAGAGCAAGAAACAAAATCAGCAATAAATACTAAAGTATAAATCAAGTCTAAAATTCAGAAATAAAAGTTAATACTATTACAAAGGGAAAAAGAAATGTGGATAGTAATGGAAAGATTTTCATGCTGATGCCAAAGACAAGCTTGAGGAGATTTTTAGCAAATGGCAATCCAACAAGTCAAGGAATTATAGGTAACACTAAACACAAATTCAATCTTGTTTATCAAGTCTAAAGGCATTAGTAGATTTACTTCCATATGCACAATTTTAATCTTGATTGTGGAAAGACAAAATTTCTTTGTTACACAATGCCATGTAATGCCTTGATATTTAGAACATGTTTATTATAGTCTTCAATATGCAAGACTATGTAGAATGCTAAACAGTTCAGGGCAGGATTTAAACATCTTAACAATACTGAAAGATCTAGAAAATATCCCATTTCTAAGGATTCTTGTCACCATGTCCCTCTTTTCCTGAGTTTGTCGTCTAAGAGTGAAACTGAGCTCCATGATAATTAATTCTCTGACAGTTTTATACTGAAAGAGAAAGATCATAATGATGAAGACTAATATAAATGTTGACATTTAACAAAATGCTGTAAAGGAAATTTTTATTATACTACAGTGGCTACTTACCAATTGATTTCTTAATAATCCAAAAGATTAAATGGACCTAACAAAAGTCCCTAAACTACTCTTAGAGAATAGCTTCCTTGGATATATCATGCTTTTAAAAATGATGAAATTGCTCAACTGCTATCCTTGGCTTCCCATGGATCATGGAAAATCATGAATTCAAGTTTCTCAAGCCCTTTATCCTTGGGTCAAAGGAGATTGAACAGGCTCCTGAGGTCATTACCACTTGCTCATTGTTAAGGTTAAAATATATTCAGAATATGAACAAAGTTCAGCTCAGATAAAAGAACATAAATGTATCTACAGAGCTCGTAATTTTAAATGCTTTAAAATCATTTAAAGATGCAACATTTGACTTAAATATTTTTCACACTTAGAATAAAAATCTAACTGTACAGCATTTTATTTTTATAAGTGTAATCATGTCAAAATGATTCCTTAGATGTGTTGACCTATGAAATTCTCTTGACATGTGGTGGTATTCATTAACTGTAATGATTAAGTCTATAGTAAATAATCCATTTCTGCAGTTATTTTAAAAAGACATCCTGATAAAGCCTATAAAAGAATTATTCTGCCTGTATCTTGCACTAGAATAAGATATGCTATTAAAATTACCACTCAACAGTAATGACATCTTTATGAAGATGGTTTGATAAGAAATTCAGGTCAAGAAGGCTAGCCAGAAGAACATTCCATTTGCTTTAGCTAGCATCCTTTTCAGACATTCTTTGCTACAAAAAGACAATAGATGAAAGAAGAAAAGGGGAAACAAAGATTCTTTGTAAATATTGGTGCTTAACTCTGGGCAGGAGATGACTAGTGACCCTGAGTACCCTGTAATTTCCTTGTTCTACATTCTGCCCCTTATAGCCTTGACAGGTTGTAAAATCAAAAGGTTCTCCAGGGTTGCTCTGAACATAAGTTTCTATGCTTGTTTGTACATGAATACTGTGCCAGTATTTCTTTGTAATCTATCCAGTTTTAGTTTGTCTTTTTCTGTTTACTTAACGTACTGCAATATTAAAGACTGAGGAAAAAAATATCTGTGCTATCATTTTCATACTTTCCAAAATATTAAGAGCCACATTATCCCAATTTTTTTTAATATACCATATCCAAGATAGCTTTGTTATTTTAAAACATATCTTTAAGGAAATCAACACGATTAACACACAGTTATGTTTTGGGATGTTGGGTACTGTTGCATTATTATCCAAGCTCATTTTTAAAATAACTTATCTACCTTTCACATAATTTTGTCTCTGCAGAGTGACCTAAGAATTAGACAAATTTATTTCACCCATCGTATGCTTGGTATTGATGTTTGGTTTCAAATGTTATAAAAATCAGCACTGAGCATGAGTAAGTTATTCATAATACAGCTTCTAATGAAGTATGGCCGTGACTTGAATAATAAATATCCTAGTCCTTTTAATAAGGTTCATCTCAGGCTCATAATAAAACTGTACTTTGTTTCTATAATCCAGGGGAATTTTACCAAAGTCAAATTAAGACACATAAGAGCACATTCTCAGAGTGTGAGTCATAATCCTTAGGAAATGACGATAATTGATTTACAACAAACCAGCTGTACTGAGAACTCAGCAACCCCAAGTGATTATAGCAGTTGTGCTTGGGTAAACCTGCATGCACAACACGCTATTCTGGAACTTTTTATTTGTCAGATTGTAAAATCCAAAGATAAAACACATGGTTAATGGAGAACTTTCAGCAAAAACTACTGGAGAATAATCTTGCTTAGGTAAACACTGGCTTAAACACGTTAATAAAAATGTCAGACACATTTAAAAATCACAGAGATGTATAAAGCTACCGTGTGTTTCTAAAAAGGAAGAAGTTGGCTTTTTTTTTTTTCTCTTTCATCTTACAGATTCTGCCTCATTCAAGCTTTCTCCTTTTTAGAAAACTCTGGCATATGCAGTGGACTGTATCTGAAAATGACAGAGTGTGCGTCTCTGGTACAGTCTTGTCAATTACATGTGCCTTGTTTCATTAGCTACAGCTAATTATTAGCCACAGTGTTCTAGGCTATGAATTTAAATTGAGTAAAATGAGTGGTCATTTTTTATGATTTCCTTCTCGTCATTTCAAATTCATCAGACTATTTTTATTACATATGAAAATACTAAAAGTATAATAATCCAAATCTTTCGTCGCCTTATTCAGTAACTGAGTAAGTGTATGTATTAAAGGCGACAGAGATAGATGGGATTAACTCCTTTTTTTGTTTGACAGCTTTTGCCCACAACATATGTTCAGTGCTATCAGGGTTATTACAGAGAACACGAACTAATCAGGTGGACAGTTTCACAAACAGTGCCTAGAGCACATGGTGTCCTCCCAGTGTTAACAAGGAATGTCCCAATCACTTGCAAACATGGTCAAATAATGTGAAGATTTGTCATTTTTATTGTGGTTCTTAAAACTGTCATTAAAATAATCATGCTGTCTATGAGCTTCCGGATTGGAAGGTGAGACGCTAGGCCTTGGCCTTATTTGTTGTTGAGTCATGAAAGGGGAAAAAATTATGGGCTCTGTAATTTAATCTCTCATATTTATTCAACCATCTACCTATTTCACCTTTAAAAATAATTTGTGGTTGAGGTTTATTTTTGAGGCTCAATTTAAGGGGAATTAATATCAGACACCATCTGATCACAAAGATCATTTAGGAATTCTAATTCTAAGGTATTTGATGATTTTGCTCATCTAATTTTATAAGTATTGAAGTTTACTTGAAAACTGTCTCTAGTCTCCCATGCAGTAGCACATCTATAAATGTCTGGGTGTGTGTATTCTTCTTGTCTCATTTTTAATTATCACATATTTTCTGTAAATATGTCACTGAAAGTGGTCCCCTGGACAACTAACTGAAGAACATCATTCTTTGCTTGGGAAGAAAATCAGTATGGAAAAATTATAGCTAAATGTCGAGTTAAATGAAGTATTCTGGGAAATTACACAGAGAATGTTGCTGGAAAAAGAACTCAGAATTATAAGATTTCCAAGTAAAGAGTCCCATTAAGAAACTGGAGCAGTATGTAAGGGCAACAGCCACATAGTAAGCCCTTCGGGCTCGGCATTTAATTCCACTGACTTCCCTCATGTTTTAAAAAAGAAGAGATTTCTCTATTAAAAGTGTGTATCCTCAGGCTTATAGCTTTCTCTCACATTATTTTTTCCTCCACTTAGCCTTCTTCCCTCAACCTGTTTATCATACTCAGCGCCACAGGTCATCATTACTGAAGTATGAAAAAAATCTTAAAAATTAGAATTATATGAATTTGAAGTTAAAATAAATACTATCATATTACCCAATTAGCTTGGACAAAGTTTATAATACATGGTCTTCCCAGATAAAACAGAATACTACTCAAAAGTACAGGTTTTGGAGACACAGGCGCTATTTTGGAAATGTTGACTATAATAATACTTCATAGATGTGTGAATTTGGGCAACTCATTTAACTGTAATGAGCCTCAATTTTCTCATCAGGAAAACATAGTTAAAAAGACCTATTAAATAGGGTTTTTAAGAGGACTAGAACAAAACCCATTTTGGCAAAGCATTTTGGAGAGTGGCTGACACACAGAAAGTGCTTAGTTAAGTGGCCTCCATTCTATTTATGAGACAATAATCTTGGTTACTTCTATGTTGAGTTTTCAGGCCAAGCTCTGGGCTCCAACCTTGGGGGAAACTGTTCCTATTAGTTCTCTGTATTTCCATCAACTAGGTTAAGTTTCTTTTTCATCTCCTTAATAAGAAATACTGACCTTCTCTTTCTGGGACATTTCTTCTCTTCGACTGGTATCAATCACTTGAGTAGAGAACTACATCAACCCTCTACCATTTTCCCCAGCCCCGTTTCAAATTACCAACATAACTGCATTCAAATTCATACTTGCCCACCACAGAGAAGAGGTATCCTTCCCTTGGTGGGTAGTAACTTTCTCAAACTATCTTATGGACCCTACTTTATCCCACTTCTAAGTAAGTGCTCACTCCTTCAATTATCTTTTCCCCTTTATCTAGATTGTCTTTTATCTCCATCAGTCTATGTTTCAATGTATACCATCTTAAGAAAAAAAAAATCCTCCTTCAACCCAAAACTTCCTTTTTTCCATTCATATTTAAGAGTCTTGAAAGTAAACACCCTGCTGTTCCTATTTATTCATTTTATTCATTCATTAAGTATTAAAACCTTGCTTTTGACCCTACCACTCCATTGAAAACATTGTTCCCCTGATCAACAATGAACTCTTATTTATAAAGCCCAGGGGGCACTTCGCAGTCTTTATTTGTAGCATTTGAAAATGCTGATCATCCCCTCCTGGAAGTTCTCCTCTCTGAGTTTCTAACAGCATCACTCTTCCTAGTTCTCCTCCTTCCTCTCTGGCTGTGTATTAAAATCCATGAGATCTTCTGACTGTTTCTGCATCTTAATTATTCTATCTTTAGTTCTCTTTCATTCAATAAAAGAACATCCGTTGGTCTGATATACACCCTGATCAAGTAGGATTTATCCCTGGAATGCAAGAATGCTTCAATATATGCGATCAATAAATGTGATATACCACATTAATAGAATGAAAGATAAAAATATGATTATCTCATTAGGTGCAGAAAAAAACAAACTTCCTCTCATGATAAACACTCTCAATAAATTAAGTAAAGAATCATTTAACAACATAATAAAAGAATAATAGGACAAATTCACAGCTTATCTCATACTCAACATCATAAGCCTAAAAGTTTTTCTTCTAAGATGAAAAACAAGGAAAGGATTCCCACTCTCACCACTACTATCCAACATAGTACCAGCAGTCCTAGCCAAAGCAATCAGACAAGAAAGAGGAATAAAAGACATTCAAAGCAAAAAGAGTTTTCAGGTGACATGATCTTATATACAGAAAATTATAAACACTCCACCAAAAACTATTAGAACTAACCAATAAATTCAGTAAAGTTGCAGGATATAAAACCAACAAACAGAGGGGCGCCTGGGTGGCTCAGTTGGTTAAGCGACTGCCTTCGGCTCAGGTCATGATCCTGGAGTCCTGGGATCGAGTCCCACATCGGGCTCCCTGCTCGGTGGGGGGGTCTGCTTCTCCCTCTGATCCTCTTCCCTCTCATGCTCTCTGTCTCTCATTCTCTCTCTCAAATAAATAAATAAAATCTTAAAAAAAAAAAAACCAACAAACAGAAATTAGTTGCATTTCCATATTCTAACAACAAAATATGTGAAAAAAATAAAGAAAATAATCCCATTCAAATAGCATAAAAAACAGTAAAGTACTCAGGAATAAATTTAACTGAGGAACTGAAAGATCTATACACTGAAAACTGTAAGATTTGGATGAAAGACACTGAAGAAGACACAAATAAATAAAAAGATATTCTGTGTTCATGGATCCAGAGAATTAATATTAAAATGTCCATTCTACATTAAGCAATCTACAGATTCATTGCCATTTGCAGCAACATTGACAGATCTTGAGGACACAATTCTAAATGTAATAAATCAGAGAAAGACAAATACGGTTTGATACCACTTATTTGTGGAAACTAAAAAAACAAACTCATAGAAACAAAGAGTAAAATGGAGATGCTGGTTAAAGGGTACAAATTCCCAGTTATAAGATGAATAAGTTCTGGGGATCTAATGTACTGCATGGTAACTATGGTTAACCATACTGTATCATATACTTGAAAGTTGTTAAGAGAGTCAATCTTAAATGTTCTCTCCTCACAAATGAAATGGTAATTATGTAAGGTGATGGAGGTGTTAACTAACCTTACTGCAGTAATCATTTTACAATATTCAAATATATCAAATCATATTATATAACTTAAACATACACAATGTTATGTGTCACTTATATCCCAATAAAGCTGAAAAGAAAATGAACCATTTTTCCTTTGAGATATGGAAATAACAGGCATTTTGTTTAGATCAATGTGTTCTAAATGGCAAGTATGCATTTTTTTCTTTATGTGAGGCCATTCTTTATGTAGACCTGAGATCTACAGTTAATCAGTACAAATTGTCATCATTTTCTAAATTATAGCTAAATGACTACATTCTTTTATATGTTTATGGTGACTTTAAAATGACATGTTTGATTTTTAAAGATCTATCCTTTTTACATAATCATAGAAAAAAGTCTTTCATTTTGCCAAATAAAGAGGTCATTCTTGATACTACTTAATTAATTATGGCTGTTCTTCGTGTGTGTGTGTGCGTGCACGTGTGTGTGTAAATATACAGATATACATAACATGGAGAACTGCAAAAAAAATTACAATACAATTGAGAGAAAGGTAAAAATTGCATAAATATCATATATGTTGTCTACTCAATGTTCCCCCAAAAGTTGGATGTTTGCTTTATCCTTCATCCATCACAAATTGCCCAATTTCACTATATCATTTAGACCTTTTCCCTACAACTAAGAGAAATATACTACATGGAAATCATAGCTTAAAATTTATTGTATTGTCCAAAGAGTAAAACTACCTTCAGAGGTGTTACCTCCACCATTGCTCTAAATAGCCCTTCAAGATACTTCACAAAGGTATTACCTGTGTTTTATAATCATAGCATACTATAAATTACAGCAGACATATTTTTTGGTCAAGGTCATGAGACTAGAGAGTGTTTCATGGGTAAGCCTTTGTCAGATATAACTTAGTTTTGCAATTTCCACTAAAATAAATTAAAAGATCATAGTTCCGCAAAATCATAAACTAAATTATTTAGCCATAAGAAACTTAATACATATTATAACTTGAAAATCTATTCTTTTTTCCTGGAAGAGTATGCCATAGCAGCACGACATATGAATATTTTCAAAATATATTTTAACCTCTAAACTAAAAACTGGGCAAAGAATATATATAGCAATTAATAAAGGAATATAAATAGCTTACTAGCATTAGAAAAATAATCAACTTCACAAAATAATCAAAGAAATGCCAATCTAAATCTAAAGAGCCAACATGTTGCTAAGATTTGGGGAAATATGCAATCCTATACAAGACTGATGTAATTTAAATTGGTAAGAACTTTCATGCAGAGGAATTTGACAATAATTCAAAGAAAAGCATAAAAACATGTATTCTTTTTGATTCTGAAATGCAGCATATTAGAATCGATCCCAAGAAAAACAATCATATGTTTGCAAAATTTTACTTTCAAATAGTTTCAGTCAAATTAGTTTCAAGTAATATAGCATTACACCCATTTAAAAAAATGTTACAGGAGAATAAATAATGCCACGGGAAACATTCATGGTATGTTTTTAGGGTAAAAAGGAAGACTGAAATTGTATGTGTAATATGGTACTAGTATGGAGGCAATATTCCATTTGTTCATCTATAAAATAGAGTGAAACATCCAAATTTGCAGGGCTTTTGCAAGACTTCAATGAGATAATCCACATTAAGCTTTTAGCACAATCCATGAGTATTGTAAGTATTCAGGATATGTTACTTATTATCATAATTCTTATTATATAAGGTGTACATTTTGTGTGATATTTTATATGTATATAATAGTTATACAGTAAATCAAATATGTTTATGACCAGACACTCATCAAAATTTTTCAAGGGACAGCTTCTCAGTGGTGGGATTGTAAATAGTTATTTTGTATATTGCTGGATTTTTCTTCAGTGAATTAACGTAACTTTAATAATAAGAACAGAATAAAATTGCATAGGTCAGGTTAGGCTAGGCATTGCAGTAGTTACATCCAAATCCCAAAAGCTCAGGGACTTCTCACTTCTGCAGAGCCTGCATGCATCACAGGGCCCTCCAGGAAAGCAGATGCCAAGCAGTGATGACAGTCTACCTACATTATGAAGGTACGTGTGTCTTCCAGTGCATCACAGGGGGGAAGTGAGCTGGAGAGCTCTCTGGGGATTTTTAAGGCGTCTGCCCAAGGTGATACAGGTCTCTTCTACTCCTAATCCACTGGTCAAACCAATTATTTGGCCCTTCCAATCTGCAAAAGGGCTGGACAGCATGGGGAAACACATGGATATGGGACAAAAAATTAAATGGCTCTCCCACAAAAAGTGTAACCACATGAAAAGTAAATAACAGATTTTACTAAATTTCGAAGTACATTTCATGAGTTCACTTGGCAACTTTGATTTTTCTAATCTCCAAAGAGAATACGAATTTCAGCATCTCTTTAACTTTTTCCCTAGATAGGCCTTCCTTAACAGCTCCAAAGGAAGATACCCAAGTTAGTTAAACTGGCACCCAAGAGAGACTTTTCTAGGACTGGTCTCCCACTAACTTGTGGTATGACGTGAAAATAGAAGTCAATAAACATCTCTGGCCTCAGTTTCCTTATCTGTAAAATGAGTGAGTGAATACTCTTCTTTCAAATGTCCTATCCAGCTAAAACTATGCTGCCTTCTTAAATCAACACTCCTGTCAGCTGACAGCTTTGTTTTCACGCTGAGTTCAAATTATTTAAGCCATCACATCATTTCATTGGTAATATTAAGTGTCATAAACCTAAATTAACCATCATGTGATATTTATTTTTGTAGCTTTCTCGAGGAATTCTTGGTACCATAAAGAAATACATCCACAGGATGAATTACAATTCCATGTCAACTTAGCAAATCATGCCTCTTAGAATGTGTGCGTGGCAGGAGTGTGTTTCAGTAGCTGATACTTAGAGATACCTTCCAAGACAAATATGGCTGTAGTCATTCTAGAGATAGAGATGAGACTTACCCAAGTTCACAGTTAGTAATTATACTAGGTTTTGAACTAACTCAGGTTCTCAATGTTCTTTTTGTACACAACCTTCCCACAACAAAGCTGGGGCTACAGAGGACCCACACTTTTACTTTTACCCTCTCAGGGTTCTTTTTGGTTGGACCTGAGAATTAATTCGACGTAAGACAGGTCCGTATGACCTGTCAACAGGAGAAAAGCACACAAATGTATTTAATACAAGCTTTACTTGACATCAGAGCCTTCATAAGGAATTGAGACCCAAAGACATGGCAAAACCTACTTGCTTATAGATTAGGTTGAACAAGGAAACACAACTCAACTATGTGGATAAGCTACAGGAAGATAACAATTATTTTAACAAGTTCTTTTGTATAAAATGCTCTCGGTCTCAACTTCTTGTCCTTGATCATTAGAATGTTATTTGCTTTCTGGTACATGGAAGGCATCTGTCATATAGGAACTTCATCTTCTGCTTTTAAGAAGAAGGAGAAAGTTGTTTTTCTTTTATTTGCTGTTTTTCCAGTGCCTTTAACTCAAAATAATCAATAAGCCAGATTGACATATTTGGGGGTGGCATGTTCCGAACTCCTTGTGGACCAGGTCAGGACAGCTACTTCATTTTAATTAAAACAGAGATTTGGGAGCTCCTTTAACCGTTCTGGGAAAAACAGCCATGTTACTGCAGACAGTCTCACTCAGAAAAAAACTAAGAAAAATGCAATGTGGGAGTAACTGCAAAGGGAAAGAGTAACAATTCCTGCTCCTCCAGTTTATTTTACTTTTCAGCAAATGGGTTTATTATAAAAAGTGCAGTATTATATATATCTTCTCCAAGAACAGTGGCCGTTATCGATATCACTCGCTCTCACAAGCAATTAGTGCTTAGCATCTTAAGACCCATTTGAAGGAATGAAATCATGTAGGCTTTCCTCCAAATTCTCCCAGCATAACACAGCGTACTTTCTAGTAAACAGCTGAATTTTTACATAATAAATCCTAAGTATAGCTTTCTAGTGTGAAATGTATGACTTCTGTCACTAAAGGCAGAGAGAAAAATTAAAACTAGGGAGGCATCATGCAAAGTTGTACCACTCTTAAACATATAAAAAAGTAAAGCCATCCACTAATTAAATGAAAAATATCCTCCTCTGAGGGAAAGCAGATTGTAATATTGGCAAAGACTCCTATGTTAAATGATTATGGGATGTCACATAACATCACTGCTTTTGGAATGTTGAAAATCATACTCCTAGATACCCTCCTTTACATTTGGATAGAACTAATGTTCATATTATAAATAGCTCTGGGTTTAAGCGTGGTAGATAAGGGTAAGAAATACCTGGTAAACATTATTTTTGACACCTCCAAAAGCACATATCATGGAAGAAGACTTTTTTTTTAAGCTACCTGTTACTGTGAGTCATGATACAGACTATGAAATGTACACTGCAGTCAGCATCATTGAGGGGGTTACCTGCTAACAAAGCCAGGTGTTCTCCAGGAAATTATAAAGGGTTATGTCTAACATCAATCCTTACACTATTTTATTGTTTTAGACAACCATATACACCTTCTGGTATTAGTTTAGTATTGAACAAATGATGAAATTCAGAAGATGATAAAACCAAAGCCATTTAATCTACATTGTTTAGGAACTATGCAAAGCAACAACTGACAGCAGCAATTGACACTTAAAGAGTGTTTGAGATGAGCAGTAAATGATGAAAGCATTTCTTCATGATCATGATCATTCTGGTACCATTTCCATAATTTCAGTCAGTTGGATCAAGTGATGTGGATCAGCAATACAGTGGTATCTAACATGGTTTCAACGTGTAAGTTAAGTGCTAGAGCAAAACCTTTAATTTAATATGTAAGATAACAAGATTCCTTGAGAAGATTGATCTGTGATGTAAATGTTTCAGTCATCTAGGGTTTGAATCCCAAGAATCCCAATATGAGCAATTTTCTCCACTTATCAGTGATGGAAATTAATAATAGTTTTGGGCAATATACAAACTACATTCGGCACATGAAGGAGTATGTTTCTAAGTGGTCTGTAACTGAGAAGTAAATCAAGAATCCATTTGCTGCTATTTTTCAAGTTAATAATATTCAACTTTCCATGTTTTTAATGTGGTATGAATGCTGAACTTAATATCTTTAGTGAGAAATCTCTTCATAATTTCAGATTAATGGCTTAATCTAAAAATATACATAAATGCCTTATAGAGTCACGATGCCTTTGCTGACAGTCTCAATGGCCTAGGAAAATGAATCACAATTTTCTAAGTTAAAAGAAATAACTTAAGAAAAAACAACATCTGGATTTGGGACTGAATCAAGCTATACGTCATCAAGCAGAACATACATCAGTGAAAGCTTGCATATCATTTCATCCCTCTTCATGATTTATCACTTTTAAAGATTACATTTTATTTCACTAAATTGTGATAAACTTTGCTTTTCCCTGAACTTTATGTAAAACTGGGAGTCCCCATAACATATCAAAAACCCAAATTTGGAGGAAAAGAGAAATGCAAGTAGTTTGGTTGAAGTACTACAATGTGTCTTTGGCTTTTTAAAAAAAGTGTTATTTTTAGCAAAACGTAGTGAAATGCCCTTTCTAACTCATCACTCTGGTGACTAACTTTCCGCATTTAACGTGTTCATTCAATTCCCTGAGCTTGAGTTTACCAATTCTCTTAGATTCTTCTTGAAACTTCCATTCACCTCCTGATAAGCTTAAGACAGTAATCAGAATCTGATTAATGTTTCTTTGTGGGGAAAAAACAAGGATAGCATGCTGCTCAAGGTGGCAGAATCATTCCTTGTGAAAAGATAGTCAGGTTTGAAAAGAAAAGAGAAAATAGCAGAATCTCCGTCTCTAGTCTATGAAGTATTTCCTCCCTGTTAATTAGCTCAAAGTGTGTTCAATTTAATCTTTTCAAGGTGTGTTGACAATATGAATTATTTTAATGGTGAAGAGGAATACTTCCACAAAACATACCATTTCTAATTCAATAAACAGCCATTCACAGAAAACAAGTTTTATCAAATCAAATAATCCTCACATGATCTAACAACCCAAAAAGCAACACTGGGCATGTTATTATTAATGATGTTAATATATCAAAAGACCCTCCAGGCTGCTGCTGGAATAACGTTTTGTGAGTACAGCTTCCATTTTTCTCCTACTAGGACAGCTAACTGAACTGTTTATGTAAGTCAATGCCAAGGAAGTGCTCATCTTATCACATTACCTTTTATTCTCGGACCTCACCAAATGGTCCCAGGGATTTTTTATAACGAAGAGGGATTTTCAACTGAAGCAGCCTGCACCAATGACTCTGACTGGGAAGACAAAGACCACAGCCACACAAACACCATAGGACCAACTACGCTGGATCACCACAACTTCCATATTTTCAAAGAATATGTTCCCATTATAATAAGTGGACAATGAGTTGGATTTCTGGTGGTCAAATATATTCAACTTCCTTCTCAAGGAAAAAACAAAACAAAACAAAACAAAAACCCAACACTTTGTTTTATTACTTGAAAAAGGAAACATAGGAAAGAAAAAAGAAAAAATTGAACTAAAATTCATTTTCCTCATTTAACTTTCTTCTAACAGTCAAAACAACTCGAAAGCTTTTCTGTTCAAAATGAGAATGCTTTTGGGGTGCCTGGGTGGCTCAGATGGTTAAGCATCTGCCTTCGGCTCAGGTCGTGATCCCAGGGTCCTGGGATGGAGCCCCACATCGGGCTCCTGGCTCAGCGGGGAGTCTGCTTCTCCCTCTCCTTCTGCCTCTCCCACTGCTCGTGCTCTCTCTCTCTCTGTATCTGTGTCTCAAATGAATAAATAAAATCTTTAAAAAAAAAAAATGAGAATGCTTTTGCTCCTAATACTGAGAAGGATTTTCTTGCTCTTTTTTTCCCTCCTCCCTTTACAGGACACTGACTCTGGGCCCCTTCTCAGCTTCTGCTTGGTGTGCTCAGGCAATGACCTACACAAATCCAAGGTTAGGCTAGCAGGCTGGACAGAGGCTAAACTCCTACCCAACCACATAACGGGATTCCCCATTGCTTCATACAACCCCAGGCCATTCCATCTGGCCCCGCTCAGAGTTACATTCTTTCAGATCAACATAATCTGTTTCTAGGACTTTTATTTTCTTATATCTTAACCTTCTCTCCTCTTGACTTTGACACAGAATTACAACCTTCACTCACTGCTTATTCTCTTCCCATCCTCAGAAGAAAGCAGTAGAGTGCCCCCAGATTCCAGAGCTGAAAGAGAGGACAGAAGAAAAGGGAACAGGCAGGATCCCACTTAGCCCTTAAAGCCCATGCGGTGTTCACAAGACAAAGAGAAGGGAAGTCTCTTGCTACTAGCAGGCGTCCCTTCCCTCAGGCATTTTGGCAAAAAAAAATGAAGAAATAAATAGACTATGAAAAATCTTTGTGGAGGAGAGGAAGTGAGGAAAATCTTTTGCATTTGTGTTATCCACATATTTCATGGCAATTGATTTGGCTTTGTCCCTGAAAAAGCTTTCTGTATAGCAGACATGAAGCTTTTGGTGTTTTCTTTGTTCAAGGTTAACTTTTTACAAGTCTGATTTCCTCCCACTCACCTAGCTCTGCCACAGGCTTTGGCATATAAAGCATTCCAGAGCAAAATAAAATGAAATGAAATAAAGCTTCCATTGTCTGCTTCCAAGCTTGCCTTATTGGCATTTTAAAGCAGTATTCAACTCTTCTAAACATGTAATTTTCCATCAGTTATTCTGCCCCAGGGTAGAACACCAAGTGCAGAGGAAAGAAAGGGGAAAAGCCTGCCTGCAATCATCTCTACCAATATCAGTCAAGGTGCACTTATGAGCGTCCCTTCCTCCTTATACTGTGAGTACTTTTTTTTCTCCTTCTGCAAACCTGACATGAAGCCAAAAACTCCCAGTGAGGAAATATTTTCATTTAACTGTGCAAAGGTCAGACAAAAAATGTGCTAAGGGCATTTTATTTTTCAACGCATATTAATCTCAGTTTTGCTCCCCCACAGAGACTCCTGAAAAGCAGTGGGAGTCAGTGCAGTGCCTTAATGCGGATTTCTGGCAGGCACAGTTCAAGGTTCTGCGGGGCTGCAATGACTCGGGTGGCCAAGGATGGAATTGCACAGCTCTGAGACCTTAACTAGCTTCCTTGCTGCTATTTCCCTCTTAAGGTGTACTCTCAGTTTGGAAGGAATCTGTTAAGTGGTTAAGTTTCAGTTAGAAGCTACCTCTAATGTTAGCCCAGTATGAATGCTCCAAAACAACTCTATAGTTTGTATCAGTGACACCCGATGAAAATTAATGAACATAAGAATGATGGATGAAATGTCCAGGGAAGATGATGTTTATGGTTTTTCTCAGTTTAAAAAAAAAAAAAAAAAAAAAACACCTTTTTAAAGCCATTTTCTCTTTCTTTTCTGGGATAAGAACAAGGATGTGCCATAATCTTTTGACAAAAATGCCACTAATTGTGGCATTTTCTGTTTTTTGTGCTTGCCTCAGATACATCTTACTAAAAAGCTTCTAAAGATATCCTTACTTTCCTAATTACAGCAAAAATCTACTTGGCGTTTTCCATATCAGACCTATTACCGTGTCTTCTCTGTTTTACCTTTATTATATGAAGGGTTCTTTCATTTAAAACCAGTTACTTCCTTTATTATGGGCAAAAGGGAATTTGGTTATACACTCCAGTGATTAAAGTACCAAACCCAAAGAACAGTCTCCAATCACCACTGGCTGAACATGCGTCCTGGGCAGAAATCAAACAATAAAGGACTTAAGCAAATTAAAAGGTTGTGCAGGTATTTGACAACAGAAGAATCACTTCAGTGCTGCTACAAAACAGTTTGTTTGCAATGTATTTTTAACGAAACACTCTCCCAACACCCTCCAGCTACTTCAAGCAAATCCACCCACGTGGTGCTGGGAGTGGGGTAGGGACAGACGTTAGTATTAAGATGCACACACACTTATGTGGCCACTAAAGACTCAAGATACATTTGTACAAGAATTCTGCTTTCTGTGAGCTACATTCTCATAGAGAAAATGGAAATCCGTTTTAGTGCTTTGAGGTTATGCTATTTCAGATCACATGCAAAGCTGCTTTTTCAAAATCTTAGATAAAACTTTTCGATTAACAGCTACTGTGTACAGTCTGGCCCTAAGGCAAAGAAGGATGGGAAGATTAGGATTTCTTTTTTATTTAAATCTTGCTGTTAAATCATGGAAGCCAACTGAGCTCTAGGGGGAAAAGTCAGGAAACAGTAGAGCAAGAAAAGTAAACACTTTAAATTGATATCCCTTCAAAAATTTCCCTAAACCTGCTTTTATCAGACATCAAAAGTAGTTGAAGTACATTTACTAAGTTGTTTTTATTCTAGTATTTGGAGTATACTGAAGTCTTTCAAATGGCAGTTGAATCAAAGATACTCAAAGTAAGTTGCCAGGGTGCATATTTGAAAAAGAAAAAAGGCTTCTGAAATAAGGTAAGTAATGTTGAACTATTACACATCACTTCTACTTTATCTTAAAAAACACTTTAAATTCACAGCTCAATTTTGTCCCTAGGACAAAAACATGAAACGCTATTTTTTATCTGTGGATTTTAAGTTTTGATTATGTCCTTATAGAAGAAATTTCATATTTCATTATCATTATCAGCTATAGCAATAAATACATATTGAGAAATGACGGTTTTCTAAATTCTTTTCTTGCCTTCTAAGTGCTAATATAAAAAGGAAAAAAATACATAAGTGAGACTAGTCTTCCCTAGTTAAAATGAAATGTTCAAGTGTGACATGTTACATAGACAGGCTTCTTTCCATGCTTCCCACCCTCCAGAACTAGAAATGACTTTGTAGAAGAGCAAGATCTGAAGTCTACCATGATTTCTTTTTTAAAGGACTCCCTTTTTTGTTATAACATTTAATTTATAAAGAAAGATGATGCTTGCTATCTTAGAATAAATTGTATCTTTCAATATTTATTTATGTATATATTTATTTATGCCTTTCAAAGTTAAATTTTTGATTCATGATCTTTAGAAGTCAGAGATTTGTAAGAAAAATACAAAATTTTAAGCAAACCTCATGCATTGAAACAATTAGCTTATTTAATAATCTTGAATTATTGCTATTGTTATCAACATAATACCAGGTTATCTTTTTTTTTTTTTGCTATCTTTAATTTTTAATGTTGAATGAATGTGTCCAATGACTAGAATAACAGGAGTTTTTTTGAACCATAGATATGGAAACTTTTTTTCTATCCATTCTCTATCAACAGAAACCAGAAGTGATTTTTTTTTTTTTTAATTTTTTTTTTATTCTTATGTTAATCCCCATACATTACATCATTAGTTTTAGATGAAGTGTTCCATGATTCATTGTTTGTGCATAACACCCAGTGCTCCATGCAGAACGTGCCCTCCTCAGTACCCACCACCAGGCTAACCCATCCTCCCACCCCCCTCCCCTCTAGAACCCTGTTTGTTTTTCAGAGTCCATCGTCTCTCATGGTTCGTCTACCCCTCCGATTTCCCCCGCTTCATTCTTCCCTTCCCGCTACCTTCTTCTTCTTCTTCTTTTTTTTTTTTTTTTCTTAACATATATTGCGTTATTTGTTTCAGAGGTACGGATCTGAGATTCAACAGTCTTGCAAAATTCACAGCGCTTACCAGAGCACATACCCTCCCCAGTGTCTATCACCCAGTCACCCCATCCTTCCCACCCCACCCCCCACTCCAGCAACCCTCAGTTTGTTTCCTGAGATTAAGAATTCCTCATATCAGTGAGATCATATGATACATGTCTTTCTCTGTTTGACTTATTTCACTCAACATAATACCCTCCAGTTCCATCCACATCGTTGCAAATGGCAAGATCTCGTTCCTTTTGATGGCTGCATAATATTCCATTGTATATATATACCAGATCTTCTTTATCCATTCATCTGTTGATGGACATCTTGGCTCTTTCCACAGTTTGGCTATTGTGGACATTGCTGCTATAAACATCGGGGTGCACGTACCCCTTCGGATCCCTACTTTTGTATCTTTGGGGTAAATACCCAGTAGTGCAATTGCTGGATCATATGGTAGCTCTATTTTCAACTTTTTGAGGAACCTCCATACAGTTTTCCAGAGTGGCTGCACCAGCTTGCATTCCCACCAACAGTGTAGGAGGGTTCCCCTTTCTCCGCATCCCCGCCAACATCTGTCATTTCCTGACTTGTTAATTTTAGCCATTCTGACAGGTGTGAGGTGGTATCTCATTGAGGTTTTGATTTGGATTTCCCTGATGCCGAGCGATACTGAGCACTTTTTCATGTGTCTGTTGGCCATTTGGATGTCTTCTTTGGAAAAATGTCTTTTCATGTCTTCTGCCCATTTCTTGATTGGATTCTTTGTTCTTTGGGTGTTGAGTTTGATGAGTTCTTTATAGATTTTGGATACTAGCCCTTTATCTGATATGTC
>NC_058409.1:18377719-18500931 GCF_002201575.2 Neomonachus schauinslandi
CCTGTTGCCGTGGTTTCCAAATGTCTTTGCCGGAGGCAGAATTGCCCTGCCCTTGCCCCCTCCCAGCTAAGTAATCTGCTGGGGTTTGCTCTCCGGGGCCTTTGTTCCCTGCGAGCCTTCCGTACCGCTTTGGAGGCGGAGAGTGAAAATGGCGGCCTCCCAATCTCCGCCCCGGAGGAGCCGAGAACTCGGGGTCCCGCTTCTCAGTGAGCCCCCAGAGAAAAGCCGTCAGTCACTCCCGTCTCCCCGGTCTCCAGCCGCACTCCGCGCTCACCCGGCCTGTGACCGCGCGTTTCTATCTCTGGCACCCGACCCCGGGTGGAGTCTCCAAACCCAGCAGATCCCTGCGGTGCACTCCCGCGCGGCTCCTCCCGGGGGAGGAAGGTGAGTCTCCCCGGATCTGCCGCTTGTTGGGTCCCTGCTTCCAGAAAGTGGTCGCTTTTCTGATGAGAGAGTTGTTGCTCTTCTTTTCTTCGACCTCCTGTTGAGTTTGTAGGTGTTCAGAATGGTTTGATCCCTATCCAGCTGAATTCCTGAGAGGAGACGAAATCCAGGTCTCCTACTCCTCCGCCATCTTGCTCCGCCCCCAACCAGAAGTGATTTTAGCATGTATAATTTTTTATGTAGCACAAGGATTTTCCCCAATGTTTTGCAGCAGACTGCTAAGTTGCTTGACCTGCCTGAATGTGTCTCACTTGGCTAGAGATGGCCTGTCCAATCCATCACATACTGATTGGAGTAGATTACTGAGTTGATGGAGCACCAGGATTAGGCCCATCTTTCTGCAAGAGACTCTGTAATCACGATGAGAGGTTATCGTTGCCTGTGAGCTCAAAAGAGACAAACCACACGGCAAGCAAGGATCAACTTGAGCTTTTTGTTATGCAACAGATACTGAAACACAATACTAGTCCAGGTCTGTGCCACCAAGCCCAGTGAACATCAGAATGGTATTTCAGCCTCATAAAAAGTACAGTCAGAACATATTAACAAAAATAATAAATTTACTTGGAAGGCTTCCAAATAAATTGTATCTCTTCTTGAAATGATGGGTCTGCTTAATTGAAATTCAATGTTTTATTTCTGGCTTCGCACAGAGAACATGGTATCTTTTAAGGCAATATTCTAATTTGATTTAAAATATAAATTATATTATTCTACTCACAAAAAATACATAAATATGGGAAAGTATATTATATAACTATATAATTATGTGAATTTGGGCTTGGGAAAACCAATATTCTTGGGAGTTCACTGGGTTAAAAAAACAATGACAGAAGCTTTTCATAAAACCAGGCTTTTTGAATGTTTTAATACAGGATGCAGATATAGTTCCCTTTAAGGATATACTGCTTGTATAAACTGTACCAACACTAAAATGCATGACATGGAGGATTTAAAATACACTTCCACTGAGTTATCTATCATTAATGTGGCATTTTTTTTTCTTTGACCTCTACTAAACTGATGTATCTGTTTTCTTTCAGTTCATAAATGAAGCAGGACCACTTTTTAAAATAAATTCAGGGGGCGCCTGGGTGGCTCAGATGGTTAAGCATCTGCCTTCGGCTCAGGTCATGATCCTGGGGTCCTGGGATCGAGTCCCACATCGGGCTCCCTGCTGGGCGGGGAGCCTGCTTCTCCCTCTGCCTCTGCCTCTCTCTTTCTCTCTCTCTCTAACTCTCATGAATAAATAAATAAAACATTTTAAAAATAAATAAATAAATAAATCCAGTTATACAGCAAGCCCTGTGTACCCTAATTAAATAGGTGAAATATGAAAAGTTTATATAGACATCTGATCTCTGAAAGGTATAGAGCATTACTAGTAAGTAACATCTCCTTGCCCAGTGTATTCTGATGACAGAAAAGCAAAGACATTATTTTCCATACTGTCAGAACCACGGCATACACTAATAGAAAAGGTTCTCCTAAGCACAGGATTACATAACTGCATTTACCTTTAACACAAGAACCCTGATTTTCCTACTCATTCAAAGAACATCCACTTTTCTTGTGGAGTAGAAATCTGAGAGATTTGAGCATTATAAAAATGAAATATATTTTTTACAATCACCCATGGTCTGCAATTTCTAAATTTTAACATCTTGACATCATGGATAATGTGAAGTATAATAAACAGCACTTAGTTTGGAGTCTGTTAAATACATTCTAGGAGCTTTACATATATGTTTTCAAAATTATTCTTCCTAAAGTTTTTTTTTGAGGTAGACACATTATTAAATAAATTGGGCAAACGAGGCTCAGAACACTTGTCTACAATCACAACTGATACAAAGGAGCCAAATTCAACCCCAAATCAGTGCAATTGAATTTAATTGGAAGAAAAGAGCCAGATTAGAAAAGTTACAGTGCTTCTCCTCGATGCACTCAGAGCCACTGCTTTCGTATGTGGCTAGATGTGACTGTCCAATAGGCATTATTGAAAAAAAGAGAATGACATTATCCTTAGCTAAAGTTCTGGTCCTGCCCCACTTTGTACATATCATACTATATTGTGACTGACTTCATGTTAATTGCCCCCTTAAAATCTAAGACTAAACTATGCTTTTCAAAAGACTGGGGTTATGTCTTATTCATTTTTGTATCTCCAGCACCTAACCGAATGCCTGGTTTACAGAAAAAAAAAGAAGTTATACAAGTACATAAATGATTCATTGCATAAAAAATGACTGCTTCATCTTAGAAGACTGCAAAAGAGAACCTCAACAAAAATCCAATCCAAAGTTACGTATAAATATTCTGTTTATTTTTATAATAAAAATCCAATTTTATTTCTATAGCTATTAATAAGAAATCAGCCACAGACCAGTGACCACAGTGCTTGTTGGCTTGCCAGGTTCACTCAGCTCTCCTCTGTTCTTGCCAGGTATATGTCACCTCTACTCTGATATACACACCAAGTAGTGTTGTATCACTGAATTTTGTTTCCTGGGATTATCTCTGAAGAATATAACTGAAATAACAATCATTTGAGGACCTTCATGGGTTCAAGAATTCATTTATTCACTCACTTCATACACACACACTTACTGGATACTCCCTGGATAACAGGTGCTAAGGATACAAATACAAATAAACTATGGCTCTTACTAATTATAAGCTCACAGTTTAACCACTGGTTGTCAAAAGATAAGGGAAGATTAGGATATTCTAGGAAAGAAGTTAATGACATTTATGGCTACCCTCACAGGTGGGTACAGGAGCCTGACTGATAAGTGTGGACACGTCCCAACATGGATGGGACGACACTGTCTTGCTATTTGTATGAACTAGTCCAGGCCATACTCCAATGCTTGATGCCTGTCTGCTCCTTCTGCTTCCTACCTTGCTTTCCTCTAGATTTCAAAACTTTAATTTCTCTTAGACCAGCTTCTGATTCTGTCAACTCTCATTACTGATGTCTCTGCAATTCTACTGTGTCAAAATCTCCTTGATTATGGATAAATACTGGCCCATTACCATGCAAGTCAGAAGCGTGTACAACACTCTGCTGGACCAAGTCTTTGTTCAAGTCCATGTAAAAGGCAGATCTCAACTGGTCTTAGATAAGCCATGTACTTTTCTGGACCTTCGTTTCATTATCTTAAAAATCATTTGTTCCAACTCTTTGCTCAAATGTTACCTTTTCAATGAGCCTTATCCTGAACACTATATTCAGAAAGGCAAACTGTCCTTGCCCTCCTCTCTCGACACACACACTCCCGATTCCCCTTACCTTGCTTTATTTTTGAAAAAAAGTTTCCCTAGCACCTATTATCTTTTAGCATTCAATACTCAATAGAATTTACTTACATATTATGGTGTACTAAAGAATTTATCCTTGCCCAAAGAGAGATCTGGCCTTTGGCCTCAGTTCCTGGGAAATAATCTCTAAACCCTTGGAGTATCCTGCCTAATAAGTGTCTTTGTTTACCTGGGGTCTCTGTGCCATGCCAGAAAGTATAACAATGTGATTTACAGTGGGGACTTTGAGTCACACAGTACCAGTTCAGTCTCTACAGGGGCCAGAGACTGAGGTGAGCCATGTGGGCAGTCGACCATGTCTACGTGATGGAACTCCCTTAAAGACTCTGAACACCAAGTCTCAAATGAGCTTCCCTGGTTGGAAATACTCTGTGCTTATTACTACAGATCGCTGCCAGGAGGAGTTAACCCTGTCCATGACTCCACTGGGAGAGGCAACTAGAAAGTCCACATATAGAACCTTCCTGGACTCTGCCCAATGCATCATCTTCCCTTGGCTGATTTTAATTTTTTTTAAGATTTTATAAATTTATTTATTTATTTGAGAGAGAGAGAGAGAGAGAGGACAGAAGTAGGACGAGTGGCAGAGGGTGAGGGAGAGCAGGGAGCCTGACATAGGTCTCAATCCCAGGACCCTGGGATCATGACCTCAGTCGAAGGCAGATGCTTAACCCACTGAACCACCCAAGGTGCTCCCCCCTTGGCTAATTTAAATCTGTAATGAACCATAACCATGAGTATAACAGCTTTCAGTGAGTTCTGTGAGCTCTTCTAGTGACTTATCAAATCTGAGGGTATCATGATTCCCCCAAACCTGCAATTGGCGTCAGAGGTGAGGGTGGTCTTGTGAACTGCTCTCTCACGTTACAGTGAGGTTCATGTGTTATGATCAGTGCCCCTCACTAGAATGTAAACTACATAAAGGCAGGGATCTTTGTATGTTTTGTTCACTCATCTACCCAAACAATTAGAAGAGGGCTTGCAGAGAATAGTTGCTCTACAAATATTTGTTGAAGGACTGAATTGAATGTATTGTACCAGCTGACTTCTGCCCTAACTTTTACTCTATTATTAAATGACACAGAATTTTATGATACTGGCACATTACATCATCCAGTTTCCCATTTGAATCTTATTTTAAAATAGAGAAATGCAAAATGGATAAGAGACTTCTTCAAATATTTTTGGAGAATGTAGGCAGTTATAAAGAAGGCTTCTGAATTTTCCAATATTTATAGAAGCTGGACAAAAACAGTGGGCTTGAGAGAAGGCTTAATGCTCTTCGAGTCACCTTTGTCTGACTTGTTGCTAGGTCAATCTTTTTCCACATCTGGATCATAATGAATGAGCATAAATAAATACATAATTGTCAATAGGCAGAAAGATCTGCAAAAAGAGAATCAGAGAAAAGTAAGCAGGCATGGGCAGGACCATGTCACTCCAGCACCTAAACAAATGTTACTACCCAGAGAGACCACCGAGAATTTTTCCCAAGGAAGGCAGATGCTTTGGACCTTTTGATAGTTTTAAATTGCCTTTCTTTGTGCAGGGATTTAGCTAAGCAGCTCTATAGAATTTCAAAAGAGGAAATGTGAACTTAAAGCCCAAATCAAAGATGCTTCACTTGTCTTGGTCTATTGATTTCATATGTTCATAGAAAGGAGATTTTTTTTAAAGCTGTTAATCTTGTTCATATTACATCAATAGTGTAAAGGCTGAGAGAGCACCAGGGATGTTTAGAAGCCAATTCTATGACTTCTAAATTACTCCGCCTTATAAAATGTCATAACATGTGTGCTTCTATGTGACCCCTGACCTCACCACTGCTGAGTCCATCTGTTTTCAGGTACATTTAAAACAATTTCCAAACATCTATGCTCTCAATAATAATTTTAGTGAGTTACTTAGCTTATAGAGATGGAATCATTCTAATTTGGCTTTTGCCACTATCTACACATGACTATGCTCCACAACTACCAACAGTGCATCTTTCTCTCATCTGACACATACCTACTCATACTTTGTGTTCCACTTCTTTGGTAATAATACTAATTTACACCTTATCAGTGAGGCTAAAAATATATATATATATATATATATATACTTTTTTTTAAAAAGTCAACTTTCTATCTCATTATTCCTAGCCAATAAAAATCCTTCTGATTTTATCTTCTACTATTCCTTCTATTTCCATGCCCTCTACTCAATTTACACTGCCATTGTATTTTCTCTGGAAATCTTTCATTCACATCTGCCTGGATTATTGCCACAGA
This sequence comes from Neomonachus schauinslandi, assembly GCF_002201575.2. Taxonomy (NCBI): domain Eukaryota; kingdom Metazoa; phylum Chordata; class Mammalia; order Carnivora; family Phocidae; genus Neomonachus; species Neomonachus schauinslandi. Next base: position 18,383,761 of record NC_058409.1, read on the forward strand.
ATCACATTATGGTGACACAGATGTTTTGAGCCTGGTCCTTTCAATGTAGCTCTTTTGGCAGCTGTGAAGTTCTACTGTTACCACTCAGATATGGAGGTTTGGACATAAAACATTTTAGATCTTCTCAGTAAACACAAGTAGCCAACAAGTGGAAATCGACTCGCAATGGGAGATGCAACGGCTAGGAACATAGCATGCAGCACTCTGGCAGAAATGTGGCATACCCAACCATAGGAGACTACTGAAATAACTGCTTATCCTGATACTCCTGAGCCCAACTGGAAGGCAACAAGGCAGGCAGTGGGCAATGAACCAGAAAGTGAAGAAAGGACACGGTAACACAGTTGACAGGGCAATCAGCCATTTCCTCCACACCCGAAGATCTGCAAACCATTTTACCCGCCATTAAACCCAATGAGGCTTTGGAGACGGGCTGGGGGCATGGACTGCTAGATAATTCTCTTTGAGGGCAGTTATTAACAATGCAGGTTGGGGGGAGGAGTTTTTCACTCGAAAAGAGTTCTGGTTGAAGTAAAGAAACTTCCAGAAGATCAAATGCAAAAATATACATGGAAAACTCGCTGGTGCACACTGCTTCTGGAGTGTCAGAAGATGGAGCCTTATGCAAAACACAGGGCTGCAGTATATTAGAGTAAAAATCCCAACTGTATTTAAAAGTCCTCTATTTTTCTTGTCAAGAAAGAACTATTGGACAATAGTGAGAGGTAAATACTACATAGACTTTAGTGAGAGATTTCCATAAAATGGAACTGCCTTCTAGAAATAAGACTTTATGTCAATAATTGGGATTTGTACGTTTAAGGACCCAAGGGCCATATTCCTTGCACAGAAAAGAGAGGAAGCAGTCCTGAGTGAGCAGAGGGAGCAGCCCACAAAACAGCAGCAGCCCAAGAAAGCTTGGTCATGCCAACAAAGAGTGGAGGCATCTAGAAAGCAGTCACTGAGGGGGTACTGGAGGTGGAGGTTAGTTTGCCAAGATCACAGTCATGTCATGAGGGGGTCAATGGTCCACTACATGGCCATTTCTACTCTAGAGCCCTTCTGCTTTCTCAATCACTACCTGGAAAATGAAGCATAGGCCCTCTCTGTACTTGGATTTTCCAATCTATCTGGAATTGCTGTTAATCTCAGTGCCAAGAGAGAGCCTAGGTGAGTGAAAGGCTCCCTTTCTCAAGAACCATTGTCTGGGGCGCCTGGGTGGCTCAGTCGTTAAGCGTCTGCCTTCAGCTCAGGTCATGATCCCAGGGCCCTGGGATCGAGCCCCGCATCAGGCTCCCTGCTCAGCGGGAAGCCTGCTTCTCCCTCTCCCACTCCCCCTGCTTGTGTTCCTTCTCTCACTGGGTCTCTGTCAAATAAATAAAATCTTTAAAAAAAAAAGAACCCTTGTCACCTATTCCCTGTTGAGTCTGCCTCTGACCCTCCAACTTCCCATAACCCAGGGAATCTATGGCACCTACAAGGGAAGAAAACCTTGCTCTGAGTTACCACATGTTTTCATAGCTTTGAGTTCCCTTGGGTCCTGTGATTTTGAAACCTAAACCTTCATTCCTCTTTTCAGCCGCAACAAACCTTTCCTAAGGCATGGATGTGGCAAGTGCTGGCTCCTGACCAAGTGGGAAATAGGTCAGGTTTATAGAAAATACAAAGAGAACACACGTCTGGGTGGTTCAGTCAGTTAAGCATCTGTCTTTGGCTCAGGTCATGATCTCAGGGTCCTGGGATCAAGTCCCACATCGGGCTCCCTGCTCAGCAGAGGAGTCTGTTTGTCCCTCTCTCTTTGCCCTCCCCCATGCTCACTCTCTCTCTCTCTCTCTCAAATAAGTAAAATCTTAAAAAAAAAAAAAAGAAAAGAAAGAAAATACAGAGAGAAAAGCCACCAGTTACTATTTCAAAAATATTATCCCATCACAGTTAATGAACTCTTTCTGTCAAAGGGAAATTAAAGTACCTTTCCTATTAGCATAAATTATCAGTAATTGTTATAATAAAAGAAAACTGGAGATAACTCAGCTGCCATTGAGAAAAAAAAGAATATGCACAGATTAGAAAGAAAGAGGCCTATATCATCTCATCGCACACCAAATTCTGTTATTTATTCATTCATTCCACAAATTGAGCACCTGAGTGCCTGCTCTGTATCAGGTTACAGAGTCTGAGGATACAGCAATGTGTAAAATAGACAAAATACTCCCTGCCCTCATAGAGCTCACATTATTGCAGTAGGAGACAAAAACTAAGCAATAAAAGTAAATGAAATGCAGTATAACAATGTTAAATATTATGGGGAAGAAAAGTGGGGAAGGGAAATAAAAAACTAAGAAATATTAAAGTTTTAAATAGGCAGCCAAAAAAAGGCTACGACAAAAGTGAGGGAGACAGTCACATGGATTATACTAGTGATGACAACTCTGGGTCACAATTACTGATCATTTATTTACTACTCAATTATGCATTGTGCTGTAATTCTTATATACCTTGTGTACTTTGTATGACCCAAGTATTACTATTAATTCCATTTACAGATGAGAAAAAATTGAGAACACATTTTTAATTTCACAAAGCTAGCTCATGGCAGACTTTGTGAACACAAGACAATCTGATATAAAGTCTCTGATCTTGACTGCAAAGCTCTGCATACAAATAGTAGTTATGCCACACAGATTCTAACAAATGTTCAGTCAATTCCTATATCGTGGTCCTTATACTATTCACTAACTTGCTTGAATTCAGATGACTGTGCTAAATGTCTTTATTGCTCTGTTGACTCACCTTTCAGTTTATACAAAGTTTACCTAAAATCAGTATCCCAAAAGTCCTTTATTTTGGCCTCCTTCTATTCTTGCTATTTTTAACTTAATGTGTAACAAGGGCCTTGATTTAACCTGCTACTACCTACTATTTTGAGGGCCAGACAGCTCCTTGACCTCCTTGTAATGAAAGATAAGAAAAATGTAGCATCGCTCTTTTACTCATACTGATCTGTTACAGCATAACTTCAGTTTATGATCAGAAGATTCCCTTTATGAATAAAGAGGCAATTATAGAAAGAACAAAGAGAAGAAAGGGGTCAAAGAACTAGATTTTTCCATATAGTGTAGGCAGCTGGCAATCTGACAAAAAACTGGAGGAAGTCAACACTGTCTATAAACAGGAAGTACCTTAACTACATTACAAACACCTAACATAGATTGTTGAATTGAATTCTATCCTTATTTGCTTCACATAGCCATGGCTTGGCTACCATCAATCCAAAACTTCTCTCTCTAGATCTGGGCTTCTCAATCTTGCCCTTATGGACATTTGGATCAGCTAATTCCTTATTCTGAGATCACTGTGCACACTGAAGCGTGTTTACCAGCACCCCTGATATCTACCGACCAGATGCCAGTAACTCACCTCCTCTGACTCATGACAACAAAACGATCTCTGACATTGCCAAATGCCGCCTCACAGAAAAAATCTTCCTGGTTGAGAACCCTGTTCTAGACTAAGAAAAGCACTGAGATTTGTAAACACAACAGTTTTGTGTGTGCGTGTGTGTGTGTGCATGTGACAAAAAGGCCTTAAAGATGGAAAAGTTTTTAAAATAAGTTCATCTGAAAGCTATAATGACAAAATGCTTAGAGAAAAATCCTGTCATCACCATGTTTGGCAAATGGGTGATTTTGCCAACCTTCATAGCAGCTTTTTCATGTGTTGTTAATTCATTTTATTTTATTAATTGCTATCAAACTAACCAGTCTAGAAGGACAGGTCAATCATCAAATCCCCCACTACCGTTAAAGTATTCATCCAGACTTATCCTGAACAGGAGTGTTGCTTGTCCACCAGCACTTACGTATAAAAACTCAGCAGGTAGGAGTAAGAGATTTATAAGACAGAGAGGAACTTCAGAGACCAAGTCCACTTCTTTTTTTTTTTTTTAAGATTTATTTTATGTATTTATTTTTTAGAGAGAAAGAGACAGCACGCAAGCTGGGGCGGGGGGGCGGCGGGGAGAGTTACTAGGAGAGGAATTCAAGCCGACTCCGCACTGAGCATGGAGCCTGACACAGGGCTCGATCTCACAACACTGAGATCATAACCTGAGCCGAAATCAAAGTCGAACACTTAACCAACCGAGCTGCCAGGTGCCCCCAAGTCCACTTCCCATGGTTTACAGGACAAGACACTGAGGTCCAGAAAATAGAGTCTCAACACAATTTATTATGATAAACCTCAGTGATTCAGACACTAGCCTGAAATTTTCAACAATGTAAGTATAGAACAATACAGGCACAGACATTATTGAGTAAAATGTTAAAAGTATACTCTTCAGTCAATTTTCAAGGCTTTAAAAATTAAGTAAGAGAAACCAGGGAAAAAATTTAAAATGTTTTTCAAATCGAATGCACAAAAAATTAAAGATACTATCAATGTACCTTTTGCTTCAGAATTCAAAAATTTACATTTGTTTTCTCTTTATAATACATGATTACTTAATATCAACCAAATGGGAATGGTAGATTTCTATTAATCTGCCTTATCATACTTATAAACTACTACATAAATTACTTGGAACTTGAAAAAATAAATTGTTAAAAAGTATTCTGACTATATTACAAACCTAAAATATACTGTTGAATTGAATGGGCTCAAAGTAGGAACAACCAGATTGCAGTAACCACTCCAGAATTCTTTTTTAACAACGCTCACTCCTGAGACCAGTGCATGTTTCATTTTCACATGTATTATTTTAGATCCTCACAAGTCAATAAATATGATGTACATAGTACATTAAATAGTCCGAAGCAGCAGGGCAGAAATTTGGACTTGATATATTTTAATTCAATCACTGCTTTCTCAGTCCTATTCCTTTTCATGTACAAATAGCCCAGAGACAGATCAGGCAATTCTACCTCCTAAGGAAATACCCAACCGAAGAATGAGTTACCAGTTTTTACTGCGTGTAGCCACTCCCAATCTCTGAGGGGTTCTTTTGAAATTTTCCTCCTTGATTGAAGAGTTATGCTACCCATATTAGGTCTGGTGAACATATGAAGATTATTCAGCATACACTGTCCTCAAGTTGGGAACTTTAACCACAATTCTGAGGCAACAGTAAAAATTCCATTCAAAATTCTATAACAAAAATATTAAAATTGTTCTGGTTTCAGATAATGGCAGAGTAGCTTGTATCAGAAAACTCCCCTACCAAGAGCAACTTTAAATGCTATACAAAATATTACCAAACTACTGTTTGAAAGCACTGGAGACTAGGTTGTAACTACAGGTGTTAGGATACCTGAAAAAAGGGAACTATATAAGATGAGACCCAAATTTACAACCCTCCCCACCCCCTTGTGGGAAGTCTCCAGGTCTGCTGAGATAGGTAACAGAGCTTCTTCAGAACACACTAGTTTTACCAGGATGAGTTGTACAATGTTGGAGTTCAAGGCATCCAAAACAGAAGGAAATTAAAGGGGAAATCCTATAAAGAAGGGATCCACAGGGAAGATCCCAAAATCTGAGTACATACTCTGCTAAAATTATTAGCGGACTCTTGAACTCCACAGACCTGTAGAGAAATTCTAAGAGGTCCAGGAAAAACAACAGCTGAGAGTTTAAAGAAACCAGCTGGTGATTTCAGAAGCTGCCCACTACTTGGGACACAGAGTTAGGAATTCAATCCGTCAGGGTGATATAAAGGCTTGATAAACACCTTGAGATATACACTGAAATCCTATTAAGACTAAACTTATAGGGGGCGCCTGGGTGGCTCAGTCATTAAGCGTCTGCCTTCAGCTCAGGTCCTGATCCCAGGGTCCTGGGATCGAGCCCCACATCGGGCTCCCTGCTCGGCGGGAAGCCTGCTTCTCCTTCTCCTGCTTCTCCCTCTCCCACTCCCCCTGCTTGTGTTCCTTCTTTCACTGTCTCTCTGTCAAATAAATAAATAAAATCTTAAAAAAAAAAAAAAGACTAAACTTATAAGTGAAGATCATGTCCCAGAATTAAGGAATATATCCCAGTAGTAAAGGCAAAACTGAAATGAACAACATCTGTGACCAAGTGATCTACCAGTAACTTAACTGCCTGTCAAAACAAAATGTAGCATTCTTCAAAAAAAAATAAAGGAAAAACAACAGGTCTCTACAATGTATTATCCACAATGTCTATTAATCAGCTATTATAAGACATGAAGAGAAACAAAAAATATTATAATAGTTAAAAGAATACATAATAGAAACAGATCTAGAGATGACCCATATTTTAAAATTAATAGGCAAAAACATTAAAACAACTGTGATACATCTGCTAAAGAAAGCATAGGAAAATGAGATGTAAGAAGTGAAGAGATGAAAATTTAGGAAAGAAATTAAAAATTTAAGAAAAAGAAAACAGTGGAAATCCTTGAACTGGAAAATAAAATATTTGAAATAAAAAATTCATTAGATATGATCAATAGTAGATTGGACACAAGAGGAAAAGAATCAATAAAGGTAGGATAATAGTAGTTATACAAATTGAAGCACAGTGAAAAAAAGCATTAAAAAGAAATAAAAAGTTCTCAATGGCTTATGGATAGTGACAAGTGATCTATCCTATGTGTAACTGAAGTCTCACAAAGAGGAAAGAGAGAATGAAGCAGAAAAACATATTTGAAGAAACATCAGCTAGGATTTTTCTATATATGACCAGAAGAGCAGACCACATATTTGGAGGAACTCATCAAAACCCAAAAACAAACACAGAGAAATACAATTAAGCTCTTCATAGTCAAATTGTGGAAACCTAAAAAAAGACAAAAAACATAAAAGCCCCGGAAAGGAGAAACATTATATTCAAGAGAAACACAATAAGAATAATAACTGATGTCATCACAAATAATGGAAGCCAGTGAACAATGAAATGACACCTTTAAAGTTCTGGAAATAAAATAAAACTGTCAACAAGAATTTTGTATCTAGTGAAAATATCTTTGACAAAATGAAAGCAAAGTCCTTTTTCAGGTAACAGAAGGCTAAGAATTCATCAGCAGACTCCTAAGAGATGCTAAGAAAATGTGTCATGGTGAAGGGAAATAATATCGGATGAGAATTCATTTGAACAAAAATGAATCAAGAAAACAAGGAACAGCAAATATATGGGTAAACTTAAAATACTACATTTCTTTCTTATTTTTTAAAGAAAACGCACAAAACAAAGCTAACAATATGTTGTAGAGTTCATAGCATATATGACAACAGTGGATTAGAGAATGGGTGACAGTAAATAGAATTATTTTATTACAATATTCTTACATTATATGTGAGGAGGTAAAATATTCAACTAACTTAAAAATTAAAGATAAATTGTAATACTCCAGCGATCATAAAGGAGAACACAGTTCACCCTTGAACATGATGTGAACTACATAGGTCCACTTATACACAGATTTATTTCAGTAAATATGATACTATACTGTAAATGTATTTTCCTTATGATTTTCTTATAACATTTTCTTTTCTCTAGCTTACTTTATTGTAAGAATACAGTATATAATGCATGTAACACAAAATATGTGTTAATCCACTGTTTATTTTACCAGGAAACCTTCTGGTCAACAGTAATTACATTTTGGGGAAGTCAAAATTATATATAGATTTTTGACTTTGCAGGGGGTCAACACCTCTAACCCTCTCATTTTCAAGGGTCAACTGTAAGAGGTGCTATGATTTAAAAAGCCACTAGAGAAGAGAGAATGAAATACTAAAATGTGTGTGTGTACTTATATGTGTGTATATATACATATATATAGATAAAGATGACAGGGAAAAATAAATAAAAGAGCAGGAACAAAGGCACAAATAGAAAACAAATATTAACATTACAGATAAAGCCAATTATATACATCGTGAGTTTATTTATTTGTATGAATGGATTAAACACTCTAACTAAGAGGAAAAGTTGATTTAAAAAGCTCGGGGCACCTGGATCGTGCAGTCGGTTGAGCGCCAGATTCTTCGTTTTGGCTCAGTTGTAATCTCAGGGTCCTGAGATAGAGCCCCCTTGTAAGCAGTCTGTTTGAGACTCTCTCTCTCTCTCCCTCGGCGCCCCCCCTCCATGCTCTCTTTCTAAAATAAATCTTTAAAAAAATCAATATCCAATTACATTTTTTTTCCAAATATGCACTTTAAATATAAGCACAGAAATAGATTTAAAGTGAGTTGTGGGAAAAAGACATACCATGCAAGCAGTAAGCACAAGTAAACTCGTGTGTATCTACTAATCTCACAAAAGTATACTTCAAGACAAAAGAGTGATTACGACAGATAAAAAAAGGTTTACTTTATTATAACTTGTCAATTCATCAAGAAGATAGTAACTAGCTAAATGCTATTTACCTAATAAAAGAACTTCAAAATAAGAAAACCTTACAGAACCAAAGGGGGAAATAGATAAACCCACAATCATTACTGTAGATTTTAACACCCTTCTATCAGTGATATCTTGATATCTTGACCAAGTATCTTGATAGAAGTGGGGAAAAAATTAAGCTGGAATATCAAAGTTTTGAGTAAGACTATCATTAACTTGAATTAAGTGACATTTTATAGCACACAAAACTTTTATAATTCACACTTTTTACAACATACGTAACATCCACCAGGAGAGACTGTGCACTGAGCCATAAAACAAGTTTCAAAGGACTGCAATCATACAGAGGAGACTCTCTCACTAAAATGAGATTAAATTATAAATCAGTAATAAGACAGCTAGAAAATGGCCAAATATTTGGAAACCTATGCGTAAAGGAATAAATTGCAAAGAAAATCATACATATATCTAAATGAATGTTAATAACATATAATTTTTCAAAATTTGGGGAATGTTGTGAAAGCAATATTAGGCGAGAAATTCATATCTTTAAATGCTTATATTAAGAAAGAATAAAGCTACGTTCACAAGAAACTAGCAAAAGAAGAGTAAGTTAAAAATAAATAAATAGCAATAAGCAGAAAAATTAATCAAAAATGTCAAAATCACTAAAATAGAAAACATACTAAAAATAAAGGAAAAACAATAAAGCCAAAATCTGGTTCTTTTAAAAATAAAACAAAATTGATGAATTCCTAGGTAGATGTGATATATGACGTGTGTGTGTGTGTGTGTGTATATATCTATACACATAATCTGTAAAATTCAAAGTTACTTACAATGACCAAAACAAAACAAAACGAACTGGTATTTCCTAGAGCCACTTAGCATACTAACTGAGATTTATCTGTGTTACTAGGTTCGTCAGTAATTCATTTGTTTTTATTATTGAACAGTACATGGAGAGCTCACATTTTGGTTAACCATTTACTTGCTTATGGATTTTTTTTAAAAGATTTTATTTATTTGACAGAGATAGAAAGAGAGAGTGCCCACAAGCAGGGGGAGTGGCGGGCAGAGGGAGAAGCAGACTCCCCACTGAGCAGGGAGTCTGATATGGGACTCCATCCCAGGACTCTGGGATCATGAACTGAGCCGAAGGCAGAGGCTTAAGCGACTGCGTGACCCAGGCACCCTACTTATGGATATTTGAGTTGTTTCAAGTTTTAGGCTATTATAGATAAAGGTATTATAAACATTTGTGCACAAGTATTTCTGGGAACTTTAATAAATACCTAGGAGTTTGAATGGCTGAGTCCCAAAACTAGGTGTGTATTTAACTTACTAAGAAATTGCAAAACAATTTAATGGAGTAACTATAGATGTTTATCCCCATGAGGAGTATGTAAGAGTCCCAGTTACGCCACATCTTAACCAACACTCACTTGAAACAGTTTTAAGATTTTAACCATTCTAGTGAGTGTACAGTGATATCTAATTGTGACTTTTTCTCTGGTGCATGATTTGAGCATCTTCTCTTATATAAATTGGCCATGTGTATAGTTGCTTTTGTGAAGGGTCTGCTCAAATTTTTTGCCAATTTTTAAATTTTTTTTTTTTTGGTATTATTACTGAGTCATACAAGTTCTTTTTATGCTCTGGATAGGATTTCTTTGTAAAATATATGTATAGCTAATATTGCTCCCTTTATATAGCTTTACCTTCATTTTTTAAGGGTTTTCTTTGAAGAACAAAAGTGTTTAATGACAGGGCAACTTTTTTTTTTTTTTTTTGGTAGTTAAGACTTGTGAGTTTGTATGTAAGAAATCTTTGCCTGTTACTCCAAGACAGCACAGATTTTTCCCCTACATATTTTCTTCATTTGTTACATTTAAATCTTGGTCCATTTCAAGGTAGTATTTTTTTTTAATATGAGGTAAATGTTAATGTTATTTATTTTTATTCTGGTAAAATAAAAATATACAGCTGTTCAGCACTACTTGTGAAGAACTTTTTTTCTGATAGAATTGCCTTGGTATTTTCGTCAAAAATTAACTGATTTTTATGTGTCATTCTATTTCTAGATTCTCTATTTTGTTCTACTCACCCATATCTATGCTTTTACCAAAACTGTACTGTCTTAACTATTATAACTTTATAGTAATCTTTATTTTTTTTCTTCCAAGTTTTTATTTAAATTCAAGTTAGTTAACGTATTGTGTAGTACTGGTTGCAAGAGGAGAATTCAGGGATTCATCACTTACATACAACACCCACTGCTCATCACAAGTGCCCTTCTTAATACTCATCACCCATTTAGCCCATCCCCCCACACACCTCCCCTTCAGCAACCCTCAGTTTCTTCTCTATAGTTAAGAGTCTCTTATTGTTTACCTCCCTGTTTTTATCTTATTTTATTTCCTTATCTTCCCCTATGTTCATTTGTTTTGTTTCTTAAATTCCACATGAGTGAAACTATATGGTATTTGTCTTTCTCTGACTTATTTTGCTTAGCATAATACACTCTAGTTCCATCCACGTCATTGCAAATGGCAAGATTTCATTCTTTTTTGATGGCTGAGTAATGGTAATATATATATAGAAGTAATTTATATACAGTATATAGTATATATATAGAGAAGTGTATATATAGTATATATATAGAAGTAATATATATATAGAAGTGGTGTACATGTGTGCATATATATATGAACATATATATATATATTCTTATTTATCTATTCATCAAGTCATTGGACATTTGGGCTCTTGCCATAATTTGGCTACTGTTGATAGTGCTGCTATAAACATTGGGGCACATGTGCCCCTTCAAATCAGCATTTTTATATCTTTTGGATAAATACTTACTAATGCAATTGCTGGGTTGTAAGGTAGTTCTATTTTTAACTTTATGAGGAACCGCCACACTGTTTTCCAGAGTGGCTGCACCAGTTTGCATTCCCACCAAAAGTGCAAAAGGGTTTCCCTTTCTCCACATCCTTGCCAACATCTGTTGTCTGGAGTTGTTAATTTTAGCCATGCTGACAGGCGTGAGGGGGTATCTCACTGTGGTTTTGATTTGTATCTCCAAGATGATGAGTGATATTGAGCATTTTTTTCATGTGTCTGTTAGCTATTTGTATGTCTTCTTTGGAGAAATGTCTGTTCATGTCTTCTGCCCATTTATTAACTGGATTATTTATTTGATGAGTTCTTTATAGATTCTGGATACTAGCCCTTTTTCTGATATGTCATTTGCAGATATCTTCTCCCATTCCATTGGTTGCCTTCCCTTTCTGTTGTTTCCTTTGCTGTGCAGAAGCTTTTCACCTTGTTAAAGTCCCAATAGTTCATTGTTGCTTTTGTTTCCTTTGCCTCAGGAGACATGTCTAACAAGAAGTTGTTGCGGCCAAGGTCAAAGAAGTTGCTGCCTGTGTTCTCTAGGATTTTGATGGTTTCCTGTCTCACATTTATGTCCTTCATCCATCTGGAATTTACTTCCGTGTATGGTGTAAGCAAATGGTCCAGTTTCATTCTTCTGTGTGTTACTGTCCAGTTTTCCCAACACCATTTGTTGAAGAGACTTTTTTCCATTGGATACTTTCCTGTTTTGTTGAAGATTAGTTGACCATAGAGTTGAGGGTCCATTTCTGGGTTCTCTATTCTGTTCCATCAATCTATGTGTCTGTTTTTGTGCCAGTATCATACTGTCTTGATGGCTACAGCTTTGTAATACAGCTTGAAGTCTGGGATTGTGATGCCTCCCACTTTGCTTTTTTTTTTCAGTATTACTTTGTCTATCTGAGATCTTTTCTGGTTCCATACAAATGTTAGGATTGTTTCTTCCAGCTCTGTGAAAAATGCTGATGTTATTTTGATAAGGATTGTACTGAATGTGCAGATTGCTTTGGGTAGTATAAATATTTTAACAATATTTGTTCTTCTAATCCATGAGCATGGAATGTTTTTCCATTTCTTTGTGCCTTCATAAGTGTTCTATCATTTCTACAAATTTCAGTGTACAGATTTTTACCTCTTTGGTTAGGTTTATTCCTTAGGTATCTTACGGTTTTTGGTGCAGTTGTAAATGGGATCAATTCCTTGATTTCTCTTTCTGCTGCTTCATTATTGTGTAGAGAAATGCAACAGATTCCTGTACATTGATTTATATCTTGCAACTTTGCTGAATGCATGTATCAGTTCTAGCAATTTTTTGGTGATGTCTTTTGGATTTTCTACATAGAGTATCATGCCATCTGTGAATAGTAAAAGTTTCACTTCTTCCTTGCCAATAAGGATGCCTTTTATTTGTTATTGTAGTCTGAATGCTGAGGCTAAGACTTCCAATACTGTTAAATAGTAATGGTGAGAGTGGACATCCCTGTCTTGCTCCCGACCTTGGAGGAAAAGCTCTCAGTTTTTCCCCACTGAGGATGATATTAGCTGTGTGTCTGTCACAATGCCCTTAAGATGTTGAGGTACATTCCTTCTATCCCTACCTTCTTGAGGATTTTTATCAAGAATAGATGCTGTATTTTGTCAAATGCTTTTTCTGCATCTATTGAGAGGAACATTTGATTCTTATCCCTTCTTTTATTAATGTGGTGTATCATGTTGATTGATTGGAGGATATTGAACCACCCCTGCAACCCAGCAATAAATCCCACTTGATCATGGTGAATAATTCTTTTAATGTACTGTTGGATTTGATTTGTTGGTATCTTGTTGAGAATTTTTGTATCCATGTTCATGAGGAATATTGCTCTGTAGTTCTCCTTTTTAGTGGGGTCTTTGTCTGGTTTTGGAATCAAGGTAACGCTGGCCTCATATAGCAATCTTTAATTCAGGCAATGCAAATCTTCCTACTTTGTTGTTTTAAAAAGTTATTTGATTATTCTAGGTCACTTGCATTCCCATATAAATTTTAGAATTATCAAATTCTACCAGAAAATCTATGAGAATTTTCATTGGGATTGCATTTAATCTACAGATCAATTTGGGAAATTTGACATCTAATTCTTTTAATTTTCTGTAGTCTTCAATGAAAAGCTCTTGTACATCTTCTGTTAAATTGAAACCTACTTTATAATTTTAGTGTTATTTTGCATATAATTTTTTTTCATTTTCCAATTCTTTGCTTATAGTATATAATAATACAATGGATTTTTATAACCTTTTATTTCTTTTGACAGTGCTAATTTCACTACTTCATGTAATTGTTTTTTAGATACCTTAGGTTTTTTCACTTAACCATCAGGTCATCTTCAAATAAAACTTTTCTCCTTCCTTCTTGACTTTTAAGGATTTTATAATTTACCGTGTTTCAATACCTAGGACCACTAGAGTACAATGTTGAATAGTAATATGACAGTGGGCATCCTTGCCTGGTTCCCCATCTTTGGAGGAAAGCATTCAACATTTCCTCATTGAGTATAATGCTAGCTATAGGTTTCTGAAATGCCTTTCATCTGGTTGCTGTTTGGTTTTTGGTGTTGTTTACCATAAATGAATGCTGAATTCTACCAAATGCTTTTTCTTCATTTTCTCCGTACAGTATATAAACTCTTCATATTTTAACAGCTTGCCAACTTCTAGGGAAAAAAAAAATTCTGTTGAAATCTTTATTGTGATTGCATTGGATGAATAGATAAAATCTGTGAAGAACAATCATCTTAACAATACTGAGTGTTCCATTCTATGAATATATATTTCCACTGAGTGGAGAAGGCTTCCTTAATTCTTTTCTTCAGTGCTATAAATATGTGTTAAACTTATCAAATAATTTAATTGAAATTAGTAACTTCATAGTATGTAAATTCTATCTGTATTTAAATAATAAAAAAATATTACCTCTTTTCTTTTCATTTAGGAAATGAAGCCTCAGAGAGAATGATTAACCAAATACCTAACTCAAGGTTTTGAGTGTTTGGGTTTTTTAATATGTTTTTAAGACAAACTAAAATACAGGGCGCCTGGGTGGCTCAGTTGATTAAGCGACTGCCTTCAGCTCGGGTCATGATCCTGGAGTCCCAGGATCGAGTCCCACATTGGCCTCCCCGCTCAGTGGGGAGTCTGCTTCTCCCTCTGACCCTCTCCCCTCTCATGCTCTCTCTCATTCTCTCTCAAATAAATAAATAAAATCTTTAAAAAAAAAAAAAAGACAAACTAAAATACAAAGTTAAGTTCTGTAGCTCTAAATAATAAGAGCATCCTTTCTACTACTGTCTCTTAATTATTTCTGAATGCTATGTAAAATGGTAAAATAAGCATGGTGCAAGATGATCATTAAATATTCTGAAAGTAAGTACATACATGTGGGCTGATACAGGAATTTTTACAAGTTGAAAAAATCACTTTCCAAATTCTTATTCCCTTTATTGCAATTTTTGAAGTGCTTGCAAGAACACATTAATCAACACTTAATGCAGATCCTAATCCCATTAGCAACCTATTCATATAATATTTTTAAAGTAGCATGTTAATCGTAAAATATTAAGAGTATGCCATAGGAACAATATTGAAACAAACAATTTGAAAACTAAACTCTGATCTAGGTGTACTGGCAATATTTTGCTGAATACTATTCCTTGTAGCAGCCTGTAAATATGTGTTGAATAAAATAAATATAGAAGAGTTAAAATGCTTTCTTTTTATCATAAATTTTATGGAGCATTGTGGGGTTATAAAGTAGGAAGCAGCAATTACAATCCTGCATCTGAAACATAAAATTCTGACTATGCTTCCTCTAGTGCACACAGACCAGATGCGTTACTAAAGCAAGGCTGATGCAGCACTCCACATCCTGAATGAGACTGAAAGTTAACGTATTTGAAGAACAAAGATGTTCTTCCAAGACTTTTTTTAAGATTTTTTTTTAAATTTATTTGACAGAGAGAGAGAGAGAGAGACAGGGGAGAGGGAACCCAAGCAGGGGCAAAGGGAGAGGAAGAAGCAGGCTCCCTGCTGAGCGAGGAGCCCAACGCGGGGCTCGATCCCAGGACCCTGGGATCATGACCTGAGCCGAAGGCACACGCTTAACGACTGAGCCACCCAGGTGCCCCTTCTCCCAAGACATTTTAGAAATTATGACGAGCACTAGGATCATCTCAACCTTATTTTCAATATGAATCAGTAAATTAATACCAGGTTTATTTCTAAGGATAGAATGAGGGGCTCTGTCCTCAATTATATGAATTTCAAGAACCAGGGGGTAAATGAAGAAGTCTTACCTATTACCTATTACCTATGATACTTCCATGCGATCTCTCAGTCGCCCTCTCTACAGCAAAGATCTTAATTTGCAGAAAGAAGAAATACATACATTCCAGTGGAAGAGACAGATAAGAAACAAGTATGTAAAATGCATAGATGATGATAAATACTACACAGAAAAAGAAAGCCCAGAAGGCCAGGAAGCTATTTATGATTTTTTTTTTAATGGTCCATAAATCTCAGTTTTTATATGAAATCTCCTGAATTTTGAGTACTGACAAGTGATTTTTTTTAAAAGTAAGCAAAATGGTAGGGGCCAGTACTGCACAAGCCAAACAAAACAAGGCATCTCAGGGCCAGATCTTGGCAAGCGCACCAGGGTGCAAATTCTATGGTGGCTGACAAGTCACATGACTTCACATTCTAAAGATTTACAGTACTATTAATTGGCCAAAAGAAGGAAATTCAACTTAAAATATTAAAAACAACACCACCACCACCACCAGTAGAGTTTGGAATTAGAGCAATCCTAGTTTAAAGTAACATAAAGAATCACAGATTCATGCTCAAGTGCTCAGAGAGTTGACTCGGGGTATGGGTGGCAGATATTCAACAATATATGGAACTTAAAGGGTACAAGCATTAACAATTTTACAAAAGGTTGAACGGTAGCAGAATACACCACTCCAAATTACGCCACTTCGCATGTTGATTATTTTGAGATATAGGCACTTGAAAAACAGCAAATGCAAGGAGAAGCTTTCTCTGAACTCCTCTTACCCCCTTATGTTTGGAAGAGAAACCATCTAAGAGGAACCAACTGTCATACATGTGCTCCCTGGTAGGTTCCTCACCAGGGAGGTTTGACTTTTCTCACAGAAGAGGAGACACACCTCAACTTCATCACAAATGATCACACCTCCCATCTGTTCTTCTAAGGGCTCATTTACCTTCCCTAAAACTCTCCCCTGGGAGGCCTACATGCCCCTTCCCTTTCCCTTGATAAGACGGTATTTAATGCTGACTTCTAAAGCCACCTCTTCGAGTCATTCATTTCTCCCGGGGTATCTCCCCTGCCTATATGAGGTACACACGCTGCTCAACTTTTGTTTTTCTCTTGTTAATCTGTCCATTAAGGGCTCTTAACCAAGAATTCAGGAGAGTAGAAGGAAAATTACTTTTCCTCCCCTACAAGGCCAAAGGAAGGATAAATTATATTGAGTCCACCTAAAGAAAAAGAAAGTCTTCACCTTTACCCAAATTATATCCTTGTTCACAGGGAAAATTAAAAAAAGAAAAATGGACTAAGAAAAAAGTAGGATGGTACTGGGATGTTAGTCCAACTACAGTTTAAATGGGTACACTTTAACAGGAATTTACCATCCGTGGACTCTCCCTGTAGCTTCTTATTTATGTAAGAGCCAATATACTATTATTTTATCATTTTTGCTTATAAGTTTTTTTTTCATCATTTACATGTCTTAACTGTTAAATAAATACTGGGATTCATATCCATCAGAACTCAACCTAATCATCTGTCTCATCCACAAAGTTTTTCCAAAACTATTGCCTTCACCATGAAGATCCTCAAGTTTTACCATTTCACAGTTTACTTTTCTAATCAATGTGTCATGAAGAGGATAGATTACCAGCCAATGGTGTGTCATCCCCAATACCATTTGGAGTCACCACATTGACTACTTACTTCTTCAAGTCATTTGCTGCCTTCTCAGGTCATGATTTCCATCACCTTTTTCTGGATTTGGCAGACCTCTTGGGAGCTCATCACAGCTGGTTTTCTGGATTGGGTTGTTGAAGTTTTTTTATTGAAAAGCTACAGAGACTTCCTTTTTCTCCACATCCTCACCAACACTGTTATTCTTGTGCTTTTTATTTTAGCCATTCTGATAGGTGTAAGGTGGAGGTTCCTCAGGAAATTAAAAATAGAATTACCACATGATCCAGTAATATTGTGTATTTAACCAAAGAAAATGAAAACACAAATTTGAAAAGATATATGTACTCCTATGTTTCTTGAAGCATTATTTACAATTGCCAAATCATAGAAGCAACCCAAGTTTTCATCAACAGATGAATGGATAAGGAAGATGTGTTATACATATATATACACACACAAACACACATACATACACACACACAATGGAATATTACTCAGCCATAAAAAAGAATGAGATCTTGCCATTTGCGATGAATGGATGGAGCTAGAGTGCACTGAGCTAAGGAAAATAAGTCAGTCAGAGAAAGACAAATACTATATGGTTTCACTCACATGCGGAATTTAAGAAACAAACGAACAAAGAAAAAAGAGACAAACAGACTTTTTTTTTTTAAAGATTTTATTTATTTATTTGACAGAGAGAGACACAGCGAGAGAAGGAACACAAGCAGGGGGAGTGGGAGAGGGAGAAGCAGGCTTCCCGCTGAGCAGGAAGCCCGATGCGGGGCTCGATCCCAGGACCCTGGGATCATGACCTGAGCCGAAGGCAGACGCTCAACGACTGAGCCACCCAGGCACCCCCAAACAGACTCTTAAATACAGAGAACAGACAAGTGGTTGCTTGTGGAGGGAGGTAGGATGGGGGATTAGCAAAACAGATAAAAGGAATTAAGAGCACACTTATCTTGGTGAGCATGGAGTAATGTATACGATTGTTGAATCATTACACTGTACACCTGAAACTAATATAACACTGTATATTAATTATACTTCAGTTAAAAAAAACATACACACCAAAAAGAAAAACCAAGTGGCCATCAGTAGTTTTGACAAAAGAAACTTCAAATACGGTCTTCCATTTTTTTCAATACTTTGGAATACTTCTGGTCAACAGCAAAATTCATTCAGTAGGAGTTATACAAGAGGTTTTTACCCAGAACATTAGCAATTATTTTCCATTTTCTAAAGGCAATTTGATTGTTCTGCAGATCAGTAAGGTTCACTTCAGAAATACAATCTTCAAGTCATCATTTATAATTTTGTTTCTCAAGTCCTTGTGACTAGTGTCTTCCCAACATCCCAGTATTTTTTCTATTGAACATAGCTGGTATTTCCCATCATCATATCAATCTTCCTGAGAAAATAAGTTTACCACTTTGGTCTTGGCTTCCTTTCTGTGATCTTTCCAGAAGTTGCTTTTCCTTCCCAACTGTCACGGTGCTGCTCAGAGACCCAAAGGGCTGCAAATGTATTTAAAAATAATTGTAGATATCCCAGCTACCAGAAAAACCATACCCAAAAAATAAAATGTGCTTGAAGAAAATAACATTTAAAATGTTCTCCTGAAGTGGTAGCACTTATGTTAAAACAGGATTTTTTTTTCCCCTTTCTTAATCTCACTTGAAAATGTTATCCTTTTCAAATTTGATTTATGTAGCTGCTAAATGAAGGCGCTCTCTTAAATAATTGCCAAGAGAACAAAATAGGAATCAAAGTGTCAAATTCCCTTATTTTGTAGGTAGCCTTAAATACTTCTTTAATGCCTGTGAGAAATCAAATATTGGTAATCTGTCTGTCCATTTCTCTCTTCCCAGATAGCTAATGACATGCATTATACTTCCCTGACTGTGTGTACCTTTCATTTCACGCAAAGCCTTTAATCCTTCTCTTTTTAGATAAAATGCCATAACCATAGTGTAGTAGGTTAAGATTGATTGACAAGTGCATATAATTATGGCTTCAATAGTGGAGTATGTTTTACAGTTGAAAAAAAATGCACAACCTTGAAAATAAAGAAGTTGTGCCCTTTCTCTGGGATAAAAGGATCATATCAAATTGCTTCATTTCTTTGCTGGAATGAAATAAAAGATGTCTTGTAACAAAGAACACCACCCAAAAGGCTGCTGGAGGATGTCTTTCTTGACTATATAACCCTCTGCCAATAAGAAAATCAAAAGAGATAAAAGTAGAATTTTAGGAGTTTGTCCCTTTTACTTCATTTCCCATTCATAGTTCATACATAATTGGGAACAAAGAGAGACAATAGCAGAAAAATGTAACATTCAAAAATATAAATTTATAAAATGTATAAAAGGATAAAGTTTGTGAATTAAAACCAGGGGTTATACTAGTTAAACAAGCTTCCCTTATTTTGCTTCTGGCCTTAGATTCTACTAAAACCCACAATAAATTCATGTTCTATTCCTCTAGTTTTGGTATTCTGTTTCAAACAATTAAATACAAAAGTACTTATAGATTTAGGATTTTGTTTTAAAATGGAAATGAATTCACCATTTGGGAACCTGAGATCTGGGCTATTGGTGGGAAAAGAGAAACGTCACCCACCCAACAGTGGGCATGGTAATTGTGTGTAGATTTGCAGGCAGGTGTGGTATTTGTTTATCTACCTTACTGAAGCATTACTTGAGCACCTACTATAGGCCAAGCATCACAAGACTGCCCTTCACCTCTCTGCACTCAGCAAACAAATCCTCATCATTTCTTCTTTTTGCCGGGCTAAGCACCGGGGTTTCACCGATAATATAATTTTAGATGATTCACCATTTTGAACCCCTGGATGTTGTCTGCCAAGCAAAGAATATATTAGGCCCAGGAGCACTTTTATCTTGGATACCATTCTTTTATCGATAATGTCTCAAAACCCATGAAAATGTAATTTAGCCACGTCCTGCCCTAAGAATTCTTTCAAGAAACAGGGAAACTTCCATATAATAAGAGAAGGGGATGTGGGAATTGTAACAGAGGGAGAGAATCAATAAAAATATTCGCAATTTCTAATACTTTAAGGATAATCTTATCAAAATACTTAGCTATCATTTTCAAAATAAAAAAACAGCATTCAGAAGCAACTGGACACTGCTCAGGTTAATTTGAAAGGAGCAAAAGAATAGCCCAGAACCACAGACATAATCCCAGACAGTAAGGTCAAGACTTGGTAAAATCTATCAAGAAGATGTAGAGGACAGCTAGAGGTAAGAGGGAGGTCAGGGGAGTGGAGGATTTTGTTCATCCCTCTGGCATGAAATGTTTGCATGGAGAGACAGCCCAGGTAATGGGGAAAAGAGAAAGAATGTATTTAAAGACAAGAGAAAATAAATGTTGAATATGGCTCTAAGAAATGTATGAGCCACAACAGCAACGAAAGAAAAGATGACTTGGTATCCGCATTTTTTTTTTTTTTTTTTTTGCATTAGCTTTCAGTGTGTGATGGTGAAGAATACAATGACTGCCAGTACAATTTGGCACTGCTGCCTTGATTTAGCCAATGAGGGAGCAATCTCACCACCACTGCTTTTGTAAAATTAGTGCAAACCTCAACATAGTGAAAGAGACAAATGATGCCTTGGTATTTTTATTTTAAAAAGCTTTGATATTTAAGATCTCCTTGAAGGGTCTCTCAGGCATTCCCAGGAGTCTGCAGACCTCACTTTGAGACGTACTGCATATACTTTACTTGATGACCCATAGAATAATCACCTTTTCAGTCTTCATTCAAAGATGGGATTTCTCACTCTCCCTCAATTATGGCCTGACACTAGGGTGAAAATGGCGAAGCAAGGGCCCATGGTGTCTTCCACGTTCTAGCTCACTACTTATCCCACTGAATAACAATTGTATCTGATACCTCCAGGGTTGGAAAGCTAGTTTAAGTGCTTTCTGGACCTGTTACAGATTTAAGGTTTTCATAGATGAGTGCAAGATTCCTCAGAGACCCAGGCCCCATAGCCAAGAATTATTCATCCAAAGTTCCTTTGATGAACTGGATATGTCTCCATTCTTGCATATCATTTCTTCCTACTGCAATCTGTAAGATTCCAGTTAGTGTCAGCTTATCTCTGGCCAGGATGTTTACCCCAGGAGGCAGTGACATTCCAGTCTGTTCCCTCTCCTAAAAAATTTATCTGTATTTCTGAAAATTTCCTCAATTATTGTATCCCACTGAAAGAGTTCTGAGTTACACAGTATAATTATTTAGCAAACCAAATGTCCATAATACCAATTACAAACTATGTAAGAACAATATCACTATGCTGAGCAAGAGATATTTTATTTAATCAATATAAACACTCTCAGAGTAACCATGTTTATATGCAACCTCTGACCTGGCCTACAACATTATCAATTATTTTGACCATCTTTATAATCAATACAACTAATTATGACCAAATTAACCAGAGGGTAATCAAACTTTTTGTTACAGTGGCCAAAGTATTTCATGACTGTGTATGCTCTACTGTATTATAACAAAGCTTATTTACATTTACATGTGTGTGTGTATACATACATATATATACATGCATATACATATATGTTTTATCATAAGGTTATATTTATATCTATACACCTATATATTTCATGTTTCAGATTTTATGTTTGAAAGCCAAAAGATTTAGCCTATTTTCACAAAGTCTTCTCAAAAAAATTATCTATGTATTCAACTTGTACCAGAATAGCAAATAAATACTTTAGCAAGCTATAGGTAGGCAGTGATTATACATATTTAAAGTGGATTAACCAACAATGTATAGTCAATGAAGTTTAGCAACAATGTAGTATCTTTTATATTTCCAAATTTCAATGAAGAGTTTTAAATAATTTTACTTTAATTTCTATAAATAACACTGTTAATAAATTTAATTTTATGCCTATTTAAGATTTAATTTAAAGTACTGCCCTCTAAACTGTGTAGCCTGACCGTACAAATGTTCTCCATGCCAGAAATGATTTGTACTCTAAAATCCTCAGGGAAAAAACAGAAAAAAAGAAAAATGGATCAGCACA
The DNA here is from genome assembly GCF_002201575.2 of Neomonachus schauinslandi. Taxonomy (NCBI): domain Eukaryota; kingdom Metazoa; phylum Chordata; class Mammalia; order Carnivora; family Phocidae; genus Neomonachus; species Neomonachus schauinslandi. The sequence goes on from NC_058409.1 coordinate 18,406,091, forward strand.
TCCTTAGTAGCTAAACCATTATTTACTTACCAGGTTTAGTACAGGAGAGGGATATTGTCAGAGTGCTCACTGCTGCGATAAAATTAAATCATGTCAGCATTTTTCACACCCAACAAAAGAAATATGTAGTATATAGAGAATTGTACTTCCTTTTAAAGAAAAAAATCACCTTCTCGGCTCAATAGCTACCTTAATCTGGTGATTAAATTCCAAGGATGAGTGATCTTGAGCTGCCATAAAAATACAAAGTGTATCCATATATTGGATTTTATTAATCTCCTGATTTTGACTGCCTTGGTTTCATTCTTGGAACAAACTAGCAAAGTCCATTTATGCTTATATTCTAAAGCATAATTACTATGATTAAAAAGTTGCAGTAACTTATGAGCTGTAAAACTAGTAAATTATATCCAGCCTGTAAGTAGAACTAATTATAAAGCTGTTGCTTGATTAAGGTGTTTATACTAAAGAGTATTAAAGGGATTAGTCCAAAGCTTCACATCCTGCAGCACAGAATTAATATGCAAGATTTAAACACTCAAATTAATTCAGGTACAGCAAACAATTATATGAAATAGGAACACTCGACCCAGCTAATGACCACACTAGTCCACCAAGCTAATTTATAATCATGTACTTATTGACCTCTCTGCATGTTCACAAAAGGACTGTTCTCATGCTAATTCCTGCCTGCAAGCCACTGTCACAGCCCTGTGTCTAGTCATCATACTGATTAGTGCCAGACAGGAAGCACAGACTCTAGTCCCTAAGATCATTGCAAGTTTTGTCATAATGAAACATCTCATCTTGCAAGAAGTTACATGTAAATGATAAGCTCTATCATCACCACCATCAGGAAGAAGCATTTAGTAACAACTTACTGCAAACATTTCTAGTGTCTCCATTGAACAGTGTAGCTGTGCTCCAAACTTGACCTCTGGGAGTTTATCAGCTAATTGAAATAAATATATTGAAAGAAGGAAAGACTGTGTCAAAATAATAGGTAGTCTGGTTTAGGGTTTAAGATTTCTGTATTAAACAATTAAGCTAGTCAAGCCAAAGTGAAGTCCATTGCTAAGCCTTCTTCAGGATTTGTTCTGAGATAAATAAGTGCCATCCAGGTCCCCTCTGGTTCATTCATTCAAATTTTTTAGGAAACAATTATTAAACTCTACCTTGTGAAGTATGAAGATTTTTTAAAAAGAAGAAATTGGTAATACAGCCCTTGCTCCAAGAAATTAAGGAGCACACATTTTAGTAGAAAAAAATATAAACATACTATTAACTGTAAACAGATTAGAAAGAGTATCAGAATAAGAGGCACAAAGAATTACCTGAGCTCATACACTGGTAGTACCTGATCCCACAGATAGTGCTAGTGTCCTATAAAAACACTAGACGGAGAGCCCAAAGACATGGGTTAGACATACAGTCTTGCTTGTCTTACTAGCTGTGTGGGTTTCAAAAAGTGCTTTAATGTACCTGTGCCTCATTGATGAAAAACTTTATACAGATATAACAGAATTGTTGAATTGGGATGAAAGATAGTATCTTGTATGCATGTAAAGGATCATTCCTGCTAACACTAAGTATCCCACCAAAGACATGGCTGGCAAAGGTGATCCACCAAGAGAGAATACAACTTGTCTCATTTCTTAATGCTTCTTCCTTAATATCTATAGATTTATCTATTTATTTATTCATTCATTTCTTCATTCATTCATGGCTGCTTTGGTAAGAAACTCTTCTGAGTGAGAGTAACTCAGCAAGCAAGAATGAAACATTTATGTTCTCTCAGCATAATTTTTTTTTTAATCATTAGGCTTTCTTTATTCTCCAGGAAGGGCAAAAAAGTATAGCAAAACCCCAGAGGCTGTTTCTGATGAGTCATAAAAGTTCTGTTTGATGGGCCATATTGAAGTAACAAAATAAAAAATAATTTTTAAAAAGGCACAAAATAAGGATTTTGAGGATGTAGCCCTAAAGGGAGATTGGAGTAGATGTGGAAATGTAATGAGGGGAAGCAATAGAAACTAATTCTGCCTGGCAATGTTCAACAGACTAGAGGCAAAGAACATTTAGAAAAGACTCAGTAGATGTTTGAATTTCCTACCTTGAGAATGATTTCAAGATGTTAAGAAACCCTACATAGCTGATAAGGAAGATATGCTTTTGTTGGTAGGAGATAAGGGGATTTTTATTTAACTTTTCAGAGGCTATTAAAACTAAAAATAATTGGGCAGCTGTTCTAATGAATAAAGGTTCTCTGAGAAAACCCTACAAGATGTGGGTTGTGCCAGAGTCACTCAGGAATTGAGCTGTCTGATGAACAACATGGCCCTGTGTATACTGCCTAACTTAATAAGTGATATGGAAACAAGAATTTACTTTTTTTAATATACCAAAAGTTTTCAATGAACAAGAGAGAAGCATAGAATTGTACTGATTATAAAAATGGGGAAGGAGAGTCTGATGATTTTAAAACTATATGCTTCTCAGAGCAGAAATGGAATTTTCTGATTTTCAAGGATCCTAAAACCTAGCATGAAATCTTGGGCATAGTCAACTACTAAATAATTACTTGTTTCTAATAAAACTGATTATGACAATCAGTTGGAGAAGAGAAGACAAAATTTCAGGATCTCTTTGAATGAAGGCAGAACCTGATATGAGAAGTGTGCTTTCAGGAGAATCCTGCAGGGGAATGAGAAAAGCAGAACAGGGCAGGAGAACAGGTAGTCAAAGTGGTGCCGCAAGAGAAGTCTATTCTTCACTTATTCCAATGGGGAGCTTTAGAGTGTAAATTTTAGCACTGAAGTTGTCCCACCAGAATCAAGGGAATGGGCTCTTAACTCCCACATCATTCAAGGGTTACCCAGGACCTGCTTTTGGGGGAGGAGGCATGACTAAAGACATCTCAAAATGACTCAGTCAAGGGCAAATGTAAAAAAAAAAAAAAAAAGGCTACAGGTGTGAACCAGCAGCAGTCAACACCCAATACAGCTGGGGCATAGGCGCACCAGCCTAATCACAGGCTCTATTAGCAACCGCTGCAAAGCTACGTAAGCTATTCATTCTGTATCCCAGCTTGAACGGCATCTTAGAAAAAGAGATGAAATTGCTGGGCCAAGGGAAAGAAAAAAATTTTACCGCAAGTGTATGATTAAAAAAAATAGTTACAAAAAAACAAAGTTTTTCAACCACATTTGCCAACTCTGTGGCAGGCACTAGACTATACAGTTTATATAAGTTGTTTCTTTTAACCCTTATAAAAAAGCAATGAAGGAGATACCATTATCCCCATTTTGCAGATAAAAAATTGAGACTTATAAAAATCACATACTGTTAAGTTGTGGATGTGAGAGTCAAACTCAGGTCTGCCTGATTCCAAACTCCATTCCCTAAACATTAAGCCATTCTAACAGACTGTTTTTTTATCAACATTAAATATTATTACACCTATTACTATTACATTATTACATAAAATTCTGATAAGTTCCCTCAATGAATATGAAATAATTTCCTTCTAAATATACTTATTTTTTGTATTTAAAGAAGATAGAAAAGAAACCCACAAAGGACCCAGAGATTGAGTTTTAATTAATGTAATGCCCACTGAAATTACAAAGTGTTTTCAGGATGTAATACTGTAAAACAATTGTTGTTCCCTAGAAAAGAGAGAATTCTCAAACTAATATATGAATTAGACACTATTAGAAGATTTCCCCAAAATGTGCACTATAGAAAACTGGGATCCTTAAATATTCCTCACAGAGAGTTTTTAAGTGAAATAATCATGCCACTTGAGGCATAGCACATGAACCCACTAAATGTTCCAAGGAGTCCTGAATCAAAAATTCTATTTAACTTTATCAATGCAAGCTTTCCAAGCTGATGCCTACATAAAATTCTGTTTTGAAAAATCATGAAACACTAACATTTCACAGAGTACTAGTAGTTCATAGACTATGTTTGAGGGACCGTCAGTATACTGTGTATGAGTGGATCTAAGAGCATCACAAAGAGGAAATCATAATAAAATGCATAAGGAGACTACCATTAGGAAGTGTTAGCAAAAAGAGCAAAGAGGCTGGACAGTAACCATTTCCATTCTGATGGGGGTGCTAGACAGAGGAAAAGACATTGAAAACATTTGGACAGCCCCTCCCTATGCACACTGACATGCCCATAATTTAGGGAGAATCTGTGCCTTACACATACTAGGTATATATCAAATGTTTACTTAACAAATAGTCCAAAGGAGAAAATCAGGAGAATTACACAGAGATAGATGAAGTAAACAAATTTAATTATCATCACAAGAAAAAATTAAACCCATAGTACAGGGTCAAAAGTCTTTGGGTAAATCCTAACCCTATCACTCATAGAAATGTGACATTCTTTCCACTGTGCTTCTTTACATGCATGCTAAAAGAACTTGTCCTGGGCGCCTGGGTGGCTCAGTCGTTTAAGCGACTGCCTTCGGCTCAGGTCATGATCCTGGAGTCCCGGGATCGAGTCCCATATCGGGCTCCTTGCTCAGCAGGGGGTCTGCTTCTTCCTCTGACCCTCCCCCCTCTCATGTGCTCTCTCTCTCTCATTCTCTCTCTCAAATAAATAAATAAAATCTTTTAAAAAAAAAAAAAAATAAATAAATAAAAGAACTTGTCCTTATTCTACTCTTAGTGGATGTTTGGCAAATCATCTACATGAAAGTGATTTGAATACAAGTAAATGGTTTTATAAATATTAGGTCCTTATATAAAGAAATGTTGTAAACTCTTTTTGGGAAAACATCAGAATGCCACTTTGTCTCCTAAAGGCATTTCTTCTTTACACTAATGAGCACAGGTGGGCAATCTTCAATGGACTATGAGATTCAGTTTAGGTAAGTATTATGTGAGCTCAAGTTATACAGTACTTTTAAGATGATACATCACCAACTTATGTATTGCTTTAACTTATTTTTTCCCCCGAGGAATGGATTCTCTGAGCATTTGTGTCTCCGTGAGTTGGTGTGTTTAAGGATAAATGTTCCTGGCTGGCCAGGATCCTGCCTATAAATATCTCTTTGAGTTAGGCATACTTTAGCAAAAGATCAAACCTTTAGGTTAGATAAGCAGGGTCAGTCATATATCAAGAAGATACACATCAGTGTGGAAGTTAATGAACTTGAAGGTGGACGTGCAGGATACAGCATTTGGATGAATATAAAATGAGTGCCGAACTTCAACAACATTCTTGTGAAACTAGTCAAATGTGTACCTGTACTTTAGAAATAAACAGTGACTCCAGATTATCCAGACAGATGTGAGAAAAGTACATAGATTCCAAAATACTCCCAGAAGTACAGTTTAGTAATTATAAGAAACTTTACCTTTTTTTTTTTTCACAGCTAAACTCAAGCAAGGATGCTGTGTACAGAAATACAGATTTCTTTAGATTAGGCACCTTATCTTCTTTTTGTTTGCTTAAACCAGACCCTTGCCCAGCCATGGAATGGGACTACCACAATGACTGCTATGTGAGGGTATGTATATAGGAGCATGTTGAGGTGTTAGGCAATAGTGTCTTGGACTTGAACTGACTTTCATGATCTTTGACAAAGAGATTTAGGAATCACTGTGAAGGCTTCATATATTTATCATAATTTGGTTATTAAAGGAGTTCAAAGTTTATAATTAGGGACCAGGAGACCAAGATTTATCACGTTACATCCTAAGCAAAGGAATTATTTCAGACCCTGTATGTTTTCTCCCTTTTGTGTGTTTTCTCACTAAGTTTTGGATTATGTTGGCTATTATCTTTTGCTATTATTTTATACTTGTAAAATAGTGTGTTACTAGAATGTCTATTATGTCCATTATACACATGGTTTCTCTTATTACCCTTCTGAAACAATAAGATGGGCAAAAGGCTTTTGTTTTATATTAATTGTACTGTCTTTTAAGAGTGTGTTTATACACACAATAGATTGTACCTAAAATAAACCAGAGTCACAGCCAAAATACTCAAAATAAGACATACAGACAGCATTAATAGTTAAATGTGGATAAGATGAATAAAAAAAATAAAAGTATAGGGAACACTTCTAGGCAAAGAAAATGTCACTTGACAAGATTCCAGAAGAAAAAAAACCCAGAAAACTTTTCTGGCCTGTTGGGGACTTTTGCTTCCATACATTTCAAGCAGCCTTCAGGCACTGGCTACAACTCCTGTGTTGAGCCCAGAGCACCGATCCTCGGCATTTTTCAGACACACAGAACTTGCTGTTGGATAAAATGTACTTCTAGACCGCTTGTCTTAATAGGCTGTAAGGTAAAATCATAGTTGCACATGACAGATCATGCATGACAAAATGAACATCACATTTTATTTCAGTCATCTGTTAACATTTTCCCATAAATGACAGGGTTTCCCCCCCCCCAATATTTAAACTAAAAAATGAAGCCTTCTTAAGGTAGCTTGGATTTCAAAGTACTTTATACAGCCAGTAACTACAAGGGACAGATGCGTTTATGAACCTAACTAGAAATGACGTTATTGCGAGAGTTAATAGCCACATATACTATTCTGGCTGGCTGTCCTTCACAGGGTTGTCTGCTTTACTACTATTCATGAACCAGAAAGGGGGAGTGTGAATGGACAAGACAGAGCAAAAGGTTCTGTGGGTCAGCAGATAATCCCAGAATGATCAGTCTTGTAAATCTCTCTCTTGAACTCATTATTTGTGAAAAGGTCTCCTTTTGGCAATTTCTGTATATAAATATGTAAGGATCTTTTAGGCTATCTCAGTGAAACAAAGATGAACAAATCAGAGTCTCTTGCTCTAAGAATCACAAAACATACTGAGTTGGACCATCATATATATAATTATCTAAAAACAAAGAAGCGCCATAGAAGAAATACACAAAAACCTAGAGTAGAGAGGAAGGTGAGATTAAATTTCAACAAGAGAAGCTGGGATAGGTTTCATGCAAAAGATGACCTCCAGCTGAGTTTTGAGCAAGGGGAGGATTATAATAAGCAGCAAGAATGGAGAACATACTAGATAAAACCATGTAAGCAAATCTGCACTTGGATATTCTGAGGTAGGAGTATTTTAATGAAATTAGGAGTAACTCTGTGCAGTGTGCGGTGGGAAGCGGAGGAGGGATGGGAAACGGGAAGTTTAAGACCAGCAAAACAGTTTAGACTACATCAGGAAGTAACTTGAATATTTGACAGTTTCAACTTTATTGTGCAGGCCACTGGGAATGTAGCAGGGCTTTGAGCAGGAGAATGTCTTGATCTCAAAAGGAAGACAAAAATATAGGCCAATGCAACTTTTTTTTTAATTAAGAAAACAAAAATACTATGGCCAAGACTTAAGAAAATATGTTGTCTTTCTGCTTACAAGTAGATTACAATTAAAGTTTATATTCTTCCTCATTGAAGTGGAAGCAGTTCCTCTAAAGAATAAGTAAACCTTTCTCAGAGGATATCAATGATGCTTTTTATAGAGTAGTCTTTTTTCTTTTTTTAAAGATTTTATTTATTTATTTTGACACTGAGAGAGAGACAGCGAGAGAGGGAACACAAGCAGGGGGAGTGGGAGAGGGAGAAGCAGGCTTCCTGCTGAGCAGAAAGCCCGACACGGGGGCTCAATCCCAGGACCTGGGATCCTGACCTGAGCCGAAGGCAGACGCTCAACTACTGAGCCACCCAGGCGCCCCAAGAGTAGTCTTTTTTTTTTTTAATTTCAAATTCCAGTATAGTTACCGTACAGCGTTATATTAGTTTCAGGTGTACAATACAGTGATTCCGTAATTCTTATAGTCTTTGAAATGAACACCCTTGATTTCTAATCTATTCTTGAGGTGCTACCTAGCGAAAAAAACTACATACACTAGAGTTTCCCGGCAAAAGATTTTTCTATGCTAAAAACTTGTCATTTTCAAAGAAGGCTTAGGTTTCTAGCTCATCAAGTGTACCTTCTATGAACTTATCATTCGTATAAAAATTCATCAGCAGAGGATAGGAGATGGGATTGGGAGGGGAGGGGAAACTGACAGATTTAAAAATGGAGACACTTGGCCAAATGCTTGGCCCAGGAGACCCTATTTTATTAAAATAAAATGATTCCATTGTCACCTCTTCTGCGTGACAAACTGGCAAGAGCCAATGCATGATTTTTTTTCTATGTAAAGAACTGAACAGGCATAGCTAGGACACAGAGGTTAGTGGTGGGGGCAGCTGGAGATGGAATTTGGAGACTGCACAGCTAAGGACTTTCAGGTGTGCAGGTCCCCCACTTGAGAGGTCTTTGGAATGGAGCCTCTATGTGCTTAATTTCTTACACTAGAGAGGATACCCTCAAAGTCTGTGTGTACTCATAGCTGTTCTTTTTCCTGAGAGTGGTTAATTTACTTCTTATTTGAGACAGTTCTTTTTAATCCTATACTGATTGCTAATAATATTCAAGGAAAGAGACTTGGGAAAAGTATGCATCTATAGATCAAATACTAACTTGAGTAAGATTCTTTACTGATTCCTACAAAACCTTCTTGAGCCCACCTGTTTGGGGAGTGAGATTACATTTCTGTGGAAGTTTTACCTTTATCATGGGTTTTATCACCATTGTTTTATCTTCCTAGCAATAAAGTCAAAAGGGAAGGTGCTCTCACCCCCAATTTCCTCTGCTTGGTAAACTGGAGCTGAGATGTTCAGTAACTTCTCAGAAGTCACACCATAATAGAGCCATAGAAAGAACTTAAATCTTTTAACTGTAATCCTGTGTTTTCTCATTATAAGGATGTGTGATTAGCTGCATTTGATTTCTTCAGATATTATCATGTGAATAGTCCTCTCTGTCTGGTCCTTCATCTCCCTCCTTGTCTGCTGGCCTGAGACTAAAATGCAGTCTTTCCATATAGGACAAAAACTAGTGTCATTCCTTTAGTTTCCGACATGGAGCGTTGAGTTATGGTGTCCTACTCGTATATTTATCAGATTTGTAAGATGCAGAATCTGTATGAATGATGGTCTTTCTGGGGAATTATTTCCTTGCAATGATTTTCAACAATGTCAGAGGTTCCCTAGGGGACTAATAAAGATCACTGAATCAATGTGCCTGGACTCTCAGTTATGCATTAGTTACTGTGTTTAGGTGTTTCAACTGGGTCCTCCTGAGGCCACTGAATATCTCTCAAAGGAAAAAAAATATGCTCCCGATTTGTCCTTGGGGCCAGTATGAAAGGCTCACCCTTTTAGCAGATGTGGTGGTTTTTCCTCAAATGATTTCATTCTTCTAAAATGTCTATTTTTGTCTATTATTACAATATGTATAGAGGTAGTTAACCTATTCTATAGTAAATGTGGAACAATTCACTACTTCCAGGATTAAGTTGGACAATAATACTTACTTTGGGTTGGACTTGGGCCTGAATCTTGGGAAGATTTACATTTAATTCACACAAATTAACTTTGGCTAGGAAACTGGGATGCATGCTATTTTTAATGACCACTCAAAGATCATCATTTTGTGCAGTTTGGTTGGAAATGCAGCTAATGAATATTAAAAAATAAAAGGTGGGGGGGTGTCTAGCTGCCTCAGTGGGTAGAGCCTGCAATTCTCCATCTCAAGGTTATAAGTTTGAGCCCCATGTTGGGCATGGCACCTACTTTAAAAAATTCTTTTTTAAATACTAAAATAGAAACGGTGGGTTTTTTTCCTAAAATAAACTTAATGGCATACAAGGGCAATAACGGTCACTGTGCTTGTTGGAATGTGTGGCTTATGAACTAGGGACAGTACAAAATGAGAAAAACAGCTACTCATATATAATACAGTACAGTAAACTTGGATATTAATAGTCATTCTTGCAATCTATGACCTTAGATTACCAGTTTAAATAAGATGAGGGGCACCTGGGTGGCTCAGTCGTTAAGCGTCTGCCTTCGGCTCAGGTCATGGTCCCAGGGTCCTGGGATAGGGGCCCGCATCGGGCTCCCTGCTCAGTGGGAAGACTGCCTCTCCCTCTCCCACTCTCCCTGCTTGTGTTCCCTCTCTCGCTGTGTCTCTTTCTGTCAAATAAATAAATAAAATCTTTTAAAAATAAATAAATAAATAAATTTTAAAAATGAGGAATATAAAAGGAAAACATCTTAATCAAATATTCTCTCTGCGTCTGTGCTTTTTCTTTGGGTTTTCTTATCTCTTCAATTTATTCTTCATCTGCACTGGGTATTACGGAAGTCTTATTGATAGAGTGTGAAACAGCTGTTAGATCCTATTTTTTACATGTCTTATACTGGTTTTGATATCTGTACTTCTAGTTACTGCCTTCAAAAGTAGAAACATATACTGGCACAATGACATTTTAAATGCCCTAACGATGCACCTGCCCTAGCCAGCACAGGCCTTGGGCTGCACTCACTGTCAGGGGCTATTCAGAACTTCCCTGCTAAATAACCTTAGACAAATCCTGACTTGTTGACCCAGGTAAGCTTCTGAGAATGCTTTCCCTGTAGTCAGAAGTTGTATGAAACTTGGAGACACAAGTGCTCTTTCAATATCACTTATTATACAATGAAATTATTTTATTTTTTAACTAATGTGTCTCTCTTCCTACTAGAATGTAAACTCCACAGAAGCATCTTAAAAAGTGCCTGCCACAGTCATCCTTATGCATAGATGCTGGATGACACAACGGATACATGAACAAGTAACAGAACAAATCTTGCCATATTTCTGGACATTCTCAATCATCACAGAAGAATGAATGGAAAAGGGAAACGCAGCTGTTTTAAGTGAGTTACTCATTACTATTGGTCAATTTCCTTTGACAGTATCTTATGTTCTGCTTCAATTTTTATAATTTTTCCTTAACACTGCACCAATTATGTCTTATTTCCACCTGTCCTAGAATGTCTGCCTCATGTTTTTATTGTTTTTTAGTAGTGCTATTTTTTTTTTACCTTTGATTGTTCTAAATAAAAATATTTTAAATCTTGGCCTGACTCTTCTTTATCAATAACTTTATCTGGAGTGAACTTAAGTCCCAATTGTTATTTCTTCTTTCTTTCTTAGCATTACATGATTTAATGGATTTTGGAATTTGGGTTTACAGACTCGTTTTGAAGAGGGAAATTTTGTTTGGCTGTTCTATTTTTGGTTTTTATTGTTATGTCTTGGGTGATGATTTTTTTCCTATCTTTTTAAATTTTTAAGGCCTTTTTATGGCATACCATATGGTCTAGAGAATGTTTCATGTGCACTTGAGAAGATACGTATTCTGCTGTGGTTGGAACAGATCATTCTATAGATGTCAAATAGGTCAAGTATTTTTCAAGACTTCTACATCCTTGCTGTTTTTCTGTCTAGCTGTTCTTTCCATTACTAAGAATGGGTATCAAAACTTCTATTATTGTTGAATAGTCTATTTCTCCTTTCAATTCCTTCACTTTTTGCTTCACGTATTATGACTCTGGTGCTAAGTGCTGTATACATCCATAATTGCTACATATTCCTGATGTGCTGATACTCTTATCACTGTGAAATGGCTCTCCTTGTTTCAAGTAGTATTTCTCGTCTCAAAACCATTTTTGTCCAGATTAATGCAGCCAGTATACCTACTACAGTACCACACAGAAAACATTTTAAGAAAATGTTTAAAACATTTAAAACTGTTAAACAGTTTACCCAAAATATTTTCTCGACTTTTGTTCTGGGGTTCTTTATAAGAAGCTGCCATCAAACACTTGATCAGTACACGGATTCAGGGATGTAAATACTCTAAAGAAAAGAACTGTACAGCCCATACTTTGATACAAGGCTACTATAGTAATATATGTAAGTAATTAATCTTCCCATCTGAAAATCTCTGAAGATCATTTTTAATATCTCCCTGTGATAAAGCTTAACTCTCTGAAATCAGTTACAGTGTTCATGAAAATAAAGTCTCATATAAGCTTCTATTAGGTCACTTTCACAGGCAAATCCATAACAATTCCTTCAATTAGGTAGTAGCATTACACAGTAAAGTATTTAACTTTATTACTCTTTGGCAAAGCCTCTAAGCTCAGAAAAATAACTATTTTGGTGAAAATTTTAAATATATAGAGCAAAGACCATTCAGCAGATTTTTTTCCCATGTAATCAACTAACTGGTCAGATCCTTGAAAAGAAACTCTATTAAACACTATAGCAAATGTAGAATAAAATACTTAATGTATCTTCCCTTACTACTTCTAAGATATATCTATGCTAAACTACAATAAACATTAGAATAGAATCTACTTCTTTTTTGACAATATTAGGACTGGAGATATTTTTTGCCAAAATAATATTTCATTGGCTTTGGATGCAATAACATAGAAACTGAGAATATTAGCCTTCTTTAAAAATATAACAAATATTTACTAAGTGTCTACTATGTGCAAGACCCTGTACAAAGCACAGGATATATATGGATGTATTCAAAGAGCTTTCTGGCTGGTGAGGCTATCTGCAGGTAAAACATGCCATAAGTGTTGTGATGGGAACATGCACAAGGAGGAAATGTCAGCCTTGGGGGGCGTCTGAGAAGGCCTCCTGAATGACTAGTAATAGAAGTACTGAACGGTAAATGGCAGCTCTTCAGGTGAAGAAAAAGAAACACAAAAGCCATCCCAGGCAGCAATAATAGCATACATAAAACATTTTAAGACAAAGAAGGTATCTTCTAAGTTTCTAAATAAAGTTTACTTTATTGCACAGTGGCAAACTGGTGTAAAGAGAGGTAATAAAAATCTTACCATAAACCAAAGTGAGAAGGAAGATGGCTTGTTTTTAAGTAGTGTGAATGGAGATAAAGAGAGACGGGTGAATTACATAGCTTTAGAGGGAAAAATTGACATGACACATTTAATTTCTTGAATGTGCAGACAGAAAGAGAGGGAAGTGAGGAGAATTATTTCCAGAGAAGTGGCTTGAGTAAGAAGGTGAATACAGTGCCACTTACTGAAATCAAAACTCAAGAATCGTATGTAGTTAAATTGGGTTAGGAGAGAACAGCAGGGGTGTTCAGGTTGAGCCCATACAACAAGGTAATAAATCTGGTTGTTAACATGTTTAAGTGGAGATACCTAGATGTCAGATAAATTCATTCTAAATCTTAGGAGAGGGATCCCTGGTAATTTTTACATCATCAGATTATTGCCTAAACCTACGGACTTATCCATAGACAGCATATAGGAGAGTCAATGACACCTTGAAAAATCTATTGGCAGTCTTATGGAGAGGATCCAGTCATGACATTCTAAGTATAGAAAACCAGGAAGGGCTAATATCCCAGAACAAAAATGAGTTAGCTACCAACTCTGGGAAAATAAACTCTGTGCTTTGTCTTTAGATATTTTGGTGACTAATAAAAACAGAATCCTTGGAGGGATTCTGACTACTACCATCCTGCACATGGGGAATTGAGAGGTCACACAAAGCTGGCATAGGAATTTCTCCTTCCTGTTTGAAATAACAATACAGAGTAAAATAACTGAATATGGAAAAGTAGTGGAATATGCCACCCCAATATAAGCCACTTTGGCATACTGATTATTTTCAGCTGTACGTACTTGAAAAACAGCAAAGGCAAGGAAAGGCTTTCTTGGAACTCCCCTCATCTGCCTAAAGACAGATCCTCCAGAAGGAACTCAGTTGTCATAAGTTCTTCCCCAGAACTTTCATCGAACAAGAAAGATTGATTCTTAATCACAGGAAGGAAGACTAGAAGTCAACATCACTCCAATACACTTTGTTACAAACTATCCTATATCCCATCAATTCTCTAAGGGCCCATTCACCTTTCCTAAAGATCATTTACTCTCCCCTGAGAGGCCCATGTCTTCTCTCCCCTCTCCCTATTAAGATGGTATGTAAGCCTGAATTCTAAAGCCATTTCTTTGAGTTACTCATTTTCCCCTTGGTATCTCCTATGTATACATGAAGTATACATGCTATTTGTTTTTCTCTTCTATTTGTTTTTCTGTTGTTAATCTGTGTTTTATCACAGGAGGTCTCAGCTAAGAACTCAGAATGGTAGAGGAAATAATTTTTCCGCTCCTACAACAACAAATTTAAATGTATGGCCAAACTTTCAAAAACAAAAAAATCTTTATGTGCCAAGACTGAAGGGGCAACTCAAAGGCAGAGAGAAGAATGCTCCCACTCTAAATGCAAGTAAGGAGTCTAAAGGGATACTGGAAACCAAGATGCAAAATAAAGGCTGCTATTTTAATGCCTGCTGGAGAATGTGAGACAAGGCGTTAGGCCCATACATAATGTGGTTACTTATTATGAACAGAACTTTCTGCATAAATCCATTACCACCCATCACTGGATGGAAATTCACTGTCCAGAAGTAAAACTTCACTGGACTGTGAATTTCTTAAAAGTGACATGAAGAATTGTAATACCAAACCTGCAACATATGCAAAATGAGAATTGCACAATCTATCAGATAATTCCTGAAACCCAAAATAGGTCTTGCTTTTCAGAAGCTCTTAGGTTCCCAGGAGAGAAGAAGGTAAATCTACCCTCTAAAGATGCTTCCATAACTCAGTGTACTTACGATGAAAACATACTTCACTGAAGAAGAGTATCCTCTAAAAATTATGAACCACACGAGGACATGAGCCATTGTAGTGGGATTCAGGAGATAATAAATAATAACACTATTTTTAAGAGTGTGAAGTAAATTCTTCATCTGCTTTATGAAGCTGGGCTGTGAAGCGAAGGGGAAAAAAGGATATAAAATGTACTGCGATACGGATTTAAGAATGAGAGGAATTTAATTATATTTATGTGCTGATAAGAAGCAGCAGCTTTTAGGGGCGCCTGGGTGACTCAGTTGGTTAAATACTGCCTTGAGCTCAGGTCATGATTTCAGGGTCCTGGGACAGAGCTCTGCGTCAGGCTCCCTGCTCAGCGGGGAGTCTGCTTCTCCCTCTCCCTCTGCTGCTCCCCCTGCTTGTGCTCGCTCTCTCTCTCTGACATATAAATAAACAAAAATCTTTAAAAAGAAAACCTTTAAAAAAAAGGCTTTAGAAAAGTGAAATTAAAATCATTTGAAAATTGGAAAATAGTCATTTGCTAAAATGTTTCTGAAGAAATACTTAAGCATAGAGAAATTAGCCTTAAACAACACAAGAACAATTATTTTAAAAAGAAAGGAAATAACATGTAAGAGAGTAAGACTAAATTTGTAGGAAAGAGGAACAAAAAGTAGAGAAGTTTTAAATTTCATAAAACTGGGGTGCCTGGGTGGCTCAGTTAGTTAAGCGTCTGCCTTCAGCTCAGGTCATGATCCCAGGGTCCTGGGATCGAGTCCCACATCGGGGTCCCGGCTCATTGGGTAGCCTGCTTCTCCCTCTGACCCTCTCCCTTCTCATGCTGTTTCTCACTCTCTCTCTGTGTCTCAAATAAATAAATAAAATCTTTAAAAAAATAAATTTCATAACATTATCTTACTTAATTCTTGCAACAATGGTGAGATTCTGATATTGTTACTATTCTCAGAGAAAATGTAACATTGCGTTATTTGCTCAATTTTTCTGCTATTAAAAGCAAAGCTGTGATTCAAATCCAGGTACTTTGTCTTCATAATACTATGCAAGCCTCGTACAATAAAAATTTTAGTGAAGCTCAAACACTACAGAGATGACAATAACATCCTAGGAAGAAAAAGACTGGTTCTTTCCGAATCCCTTATTTCAAAGATGAGGGCATTATCATGCCCTTTTCCCAAGATAAGCCAGTGTGCTGCAAAAGCCATAAAATAAAAGCAATCCACTAAAAATACATAGATTGTACTTACAGGATAGTACAACTACATAAACTAAAATCACTAATTTACACATTAACTGTTTAACAGCAAGTTGAATAATGTGTCATTGAACTGACCATTTGTATTGAATCATCTGAAGATATACAATTGTACATGTACACACAGTCTAGTTTATAAAAATTACATGGGTTCCTATCTCTTCCTTTAGCTTTCAGTTTAAGCTCTCTTAGAGAGACCCACCTTTACATCCAATTGAAAATGGGTTCCCTGTGTACGTGCAATGTTTATAGCAGCAATGTCCACAATAGCCAAACTGTGGAAAGAGCCAAGATGTTCATCAACAGATGAATGGATAAAGAAGATGTGGTATATATATACAATGGAATATTATGCAGCCATCAAAAGAAATGAAATCTTGCCATTTGCAACAACGTGGATGGAACTGGAGGGTGTTACGCTGAGCGAAATAAGTCAATCAGAGAAAGACATGTATCATATGACCTCACTGATATGAGGAATTCTTAATCTCAGGAAACAAACTGAGTGTTGCTGGAGTTTGGGGGGGGGGGTGGGGGGGATAGGGTGGCTGGGTAATAGACATTGGGGAGGGTATGTGCTATGGTGAGTGCTGTGAATTGTGTAAGACTATTGAATCACAGACCTGTGATTTCTCTGAAACAAATAATACATTATATGTTAAAAAAAAAAAAAAAAAAGAAGATAGCAGGAGGGGAAGAATGAAGGGGGGGAAATCGGAGGGGTAGGCGAACCACGAGAGACGATGGACTCTGAAAAACAAACAGGGTTCTAGAGGGGAGGGGGGTGGGAGGATGGGTTAGCCTGGTGATGGGTATTAAAGAGGGCACTTTCTGCACTAACTGGGTGTTATAGGCAAACAATGAATCATGGAACACTGCATCAAAAACTAATGATGTAATGTATGGTGATTAATAACATAATAATAAAAAAAAAAAAGAAAGAAAATGGGTTCCCCTTGTTAAATGCTGTCACTGTATCTCTTTCCATAATATCTACCAGATGAAACCTTTTAATCTTCCAGAACAACTTCTAACACACTTATATTTATAAAGCACAAATTTAATATATCAAAAATTAGCTCAGGACATTCATTAAATAACTAAACAAATATTTATTTGAGTGCCTACTATCAACTAGATATTGTTATAGGCATAAGGAAACAGCAATGAATATGGACACTAAGTCTCTGCGTACACAGAGCTTCATTCTAGAGGAAAATAAAATGAGTATAATGTAATATTACAAATATTATAAATATATTATTTTAATAGAAAAAGCAGAAGAATTTGTGGAAATTCCTCATGTTCCCAGCAACCAGAGTTGAGAAACCTTATAGTATATGGGTTTGAGTACTCAGAGTGTATTTCCTCAACACTGGACCCAAATATTCCCAAAATAAATGTTGCTCTAGTTCCACCTAACCAAGATTTAAGGTAATATTTTAAAGAATCAAAATGTTTCCAAGTAATTAAACTGCATCTCTGATAAAAACACAAAAATATATAAAGAAGTACAAAAAAATACCCAGAACCAACTTCATAAAACTAACAATGCTTATATCAAATAAAATGTTACCAGGCATGTAAAGAAGCATAAAGATGTCACCTGTAATAAGGAAAAAATCAATGAACAGAAACAGACTCAGAAATCAGAAATGATAGAGATAATAGAATCAGGAACAAGATTATAAACAAATATTACAAATATATTTCCTATGTTTAAAAAGATAGAGAAAAGCATGAGCATACTAAGAAGATTCGTTAAAAAATAACTGAGATATGCATGGGATAGGATTAGCAGCCAATTAGTATTGCAGAAGATAAGATTAGTGACCTTAAAGATATAAAATAGAAAACACCCAAAATAAAATACAGAAAAAGAAGAATGAAAAAAAATAAACACAGTAGAATGAGCTTCGAAATGATATTGAGAGTACTGTATGTGCAACTCAAAAAAAAAAAAAATGGCTGAAATTTTTCCAAATTCAATGAATAATAAACCCACAGATTCTAGAAGCTGAAGAAACATCAAGCCCAATAACATATTTTTAAAAAATACCAAAGCATCTTATAATCAAATTGTTTAAATTAGCCATAAAGAGGAAACACTGAAAAGAGTTACAGGGGTGGGAGTGGAGAGGAAAGACACACTACATACAGAACAAAGAATTATATCACACATCTTGGCAGAAACAATGCAAGCCAGAAAACAATGGATTTTCCTAATTTATTTAAAGGAAATTATTATCAACTTGGAATTCTATATACAAATAAATTTTTCTCAAACTCAAGGCAAGTTAAAGATTATTTCAGGCTTTCCAAAAATTAAAGAATTCATTAACAGTGTATCTGTACTACAAGGAATGTTAACTGAACTCCTTCAGGCAGAAGGAAAATGATGGAAATCTGGATCTCCACAAAAGGATGAAGAACACCTTTGTACCTCTGTGGGTAATTACAAAACACCTTTTCTCACAGGTGTAAAACTCTTTAAAATGATTTATTATTTGAAGCAAAAATATTAGCAGTATATTGTATAGTTGAGTTAACAGCACATGTAGAAGTAAAATGCATGACAACAGTGGCCTACAGGGCAGAAGTGAAATGGAAACTCAATATTGTTAGCTTTCTTTACTATTTTTGAAATGGTATAATAGTATAATATTCCTTGGGTGCCTGGGTGGCTCCGTTGGCTAAGTGACTGCCTTCGGCTCAGGTCATGATCCTGGAGTCCCGGGATCGAGTCCCGCATCGGGCTCCCTGCTTGGCAGGGAGCCTGCTTCTCCCTCTGACCCTCCCCCCTCTCATGTGCTGTCTCTGTCATTCTCTCTGTCTCAAATAAATAAATAAAATCTTTAAAAAAAAAAAAAAGTATAATATTCCTTGAAGTTACACTGTGATTAGAGATGCATTATACAAACCTTAAAGAATTACACTCAAAAAACATAGCTAATAAACTAATAAAATAGGTAAAATGGGTCATAAAAAATACCTAATTATCTCAAAAGAAAGTAAAGTAAGGAGAAAAAATGAGCAAAGAACAGATGCACCAAATAGAAAACAAACAGCTAAAAGAAGCTTCTGAGGAGTGGGATTTGAAGAAGAGGGTGGAAGAAATGAACACTGATAGTTTGTCAACATAAGCTCTTCTGTACAATGTGATTTTCCAAAAATGCCTAAATATTAATTTTATTTATGTTAGCTAATAAACAAAGTTAGCAAAATATCATCCAACATGTCCATTCCATATGATTGCCACAATGTCTTTTTTGGTTTCTCTATCTTATCATGTAAGAGTCTGTACCTTTCAAGACAATGAAATATAATATTAATTTTCTATTCTTACAAACTCCCACAAATAATTAGTTATAAATAATGCAGATTCATTCCTTTTGGCAATTTTTATTATGGATACTGCATTAAAAAAGAGTGCCTAGAATATGGAGGAAGAAAAAAGTTGTTTTCAGAATTTAAGGGCCTCTCCATTATGACCCAACTGAATTTTCAACTTTATCTTCCCCTGCACTCCTCCATAAACCATTTCTCACTGCCATACTAAAGCCACATGCATCTGTCCATCATCCACACACACATTCAAAGTAATACTAAGAACCTGCAATGTGCCAGTCACTGCAGGCCATAGGTTATAAGAATATGTAAAACAGAGTCAATCATGGGGCACACAATAGAGAAGATTTAATATTCAAGAAGAATAACTCATTCAAGGTCCTCCTGATTTCCAAACTGACAAATGCCACCATAGAGAATGAGAAAGCTAAAATGAAATGAAGATGGATGTTAGGGGGATTTCAGCCAGTCTCCCTCCCTACATCAACTTTATAAGCTACACAACAGAATCTTTCCTCAGCTAAAGTACAAATCCACATAAAGGGGTCTTTGGGGTGTTGTCTGAAATGAGTAGAAACTGAAAATGTTAAAACAATGAATTTCAAGGGTATACTTTATAGCAGAGCTCTTGTCTGAAATTTTTTTCCTGAACTCCTGCCTGATAGTTACCTCCTTTTAATTCATGAATATTTACTCATATTGCTCATTCACTCATACAGCTCATTTAGTCATACTATCTCATAGAAATACCTGTTAATCTCTACTCTTGTTATTTAGCCTTCACATATGTGTGTGCTCTATATTTTCAATATGCAGATAGCATCGTGTGTTCTTTGTACCCCACACTGTCCAGAGTGGCAAATCTGTCCACAGAATCAAAGATGAATAGCTAGGTATAAAGGGATTAAATTCATATTAATGACAACAAATTGCTGAAAATGAATAACTAAATAGATTACTCTTTTAATTACTTATTTGAAACCATAGTGCAAGTTGCTAATTGAAACTTTCAAAATTATTGGCCAGTTACTTGCTGCCATATAGACAGTTACCAAAAAACTTACAGAAAGCTGGGGCGGAGCAAGATGGCGGAGGAGTAGAAGACCTGGATTTCATCTGGTCTCAGGATTTCAGCTGGATACGGAACAAACCATTCTGAACACCTACAAACTCAACAGGAGATCGAAGAAAAGAATAGCAACAATTCTCTGAAGAGAAAGTGACCACTTTCTGGAAGGTAGGACGTGCGGAGAAGTAAATCCAAGGCGATATTCAGGAGGATAGACGGTGGGGGAGGGGGCCTCCGATGGCCGCTTCTGGCAAGTGATAGAGCCGCGGAGCACAAAATCGGAACTTTTAGAGTCTCCTCCGATGAGGGGCCTCGCTCCAGTGGCTAAGCGGGGGGGGGAACCCTCGCAGGACAGTTGCGGCAGAGCTCCCAGATATCAAAGCGGAGAAGCCAGCTGAAGAGACGGAGCCGAGGCTCGGGCTCTCAGCTCGGGGTTGCCATAAACTGTGATCCGTGGCACAGTCGGACCACTGCTCCTCCAGCAGGGACCCAACAAGCGGCAGATCCAGGGAGACTCACCTTCCTCCCCCAGGAGGAGCCACGCGGGAGCGCACCGCAGGGATCTGCTGGGTTTGGAGACTCCACCCGGGGTCGGGTGCCAGAGATAGAAACGTGCAGTCACAGGCCGGGTGAGCACAGAGTGAGGCCGAGACTGGGGAGATGGGAGTGACTGACTGCTTTTCTCTGGGGCGCACTTAGGAGCAGGGCCCCGGGTTCTCGGCTCCTCCAGGGTAGAGATTGGGAGGCCGCCATTTTCACTTTCATCCTCCAAAGCTGTAGGGAAAGCTTGCAAGGAACAAAAGCTCCTGAGAGCAAACCCGAGCAGATTACTTAGCCCAGACCGGGCAAGGGCGAGGCAATTCCGCCTCCGGCAAAGACATTTGGGAACCACGGCAACAGGCCCCTCCCCCAGAAGATCAGCGAGAACAGCCAGCCAAGACCAAGTTTACCGATCAATGAGAACGGCAGAATTCCAGCGGTAGGGGAATAATGCACATAGAATCCATGGCTTTTTTACCATGATTCTTTAGTCTTTCAAAGTTAATTTTTTTTAACTGTCTTTTTTTTTTTTAATTTTTCTTTTTCCCTTTTTCAACCAACATCTTATCAATCCCTTTTTTAAAAAACATTTTTATTTTTCATTTTTAGAGTCATATTCTATCCCTTCATAAGAGTTACCCTTATTTTTGGCATATATATAAGTTGTTCTCTCTTTAAAATTTTGAGATACAGTTTCTTCTAACAGATCAAAATAATCCCTAAAACTCTAGGGCATGGCTTTGTTCTACCCCCCGCCTGATCACATTCTCTCCCTTTTTCTTTTTTTTTTTTTAAGTCCTCTTCTTTCTTTTCTCAACTTCTTATCAATTCCTTTTATAAAATTTTTTATAATTTTCATCTTTACATTCATATTCCAACCCTTCACCATATCAACCCTTATTTTTGTACATATATAAATTTTCTTTCTTTAAAATTTCGGGAGGCACTTTCTTCTAACAGACCAAAATACACCCAAAACCTACTGTGTGGCACTGATCTATGCACCAGCCTGATCACACTTGATCATATTCTGGTTTTTTTTGTTTTGTTCTGTTTTTGTTTGTTTTTCTTTTTCTTTTTTCTTTCTTTCCCTTTCTTTTCCCCCGGCTTCAGGTCTTTTCTGATTTGTTTAGAGTATATTTTCTGGGGACGTTGTTATCCTGTTAGCATTTTGTTCTCTCATTCATCTATTCTCCTCTGGACAAAATGACAAGATGGAAAAAATCACCTCAACAAAAAGAACAAGAGGTAGTACCGACTGCCAGGGACCTACTCAATACAGACATTAGTACGATGTCAGATCTAGAGTTCAGAAACATGACTTTAAAGGTACTAGCTGGGCTTGAAAAAAGCATGGAAGTTATTAGAGAAACCCTTTCTGGAGAAATAAAAGAACTAAAATCTAACCAAGCTGAAATCAAAAAGGCTATTAATGAGGTGCAATCAAAAATGGGGGCGCTAACTGCTAGAATAAATGAGGCAGAAGAGAGAATCAGTGATATAGAAGACCAAATGATTGAAAATAAAGAAGCTGAGAAAAAGAGAGATAAACAACTACTGGATCACGAGGGCAGAATTCGAGAGATAAGCGATACCATAAGACAAAACAACATTAGAATAATTAGGATCCCAGAAGAAGAAGAAAGAGAGAGAGGGGCAGAAGGTATATTGGGGTAAATTATAGCAGAGAACTTCCCTAATCTGGGGAAGGAAACAGGCATCAAAATCCAGGAGGCACAGAGAACCCCTCTCAAAATCAATAAAAATAGGTCAACACCCCGACATCTAAGAGTAAAACTTACGAGTCTCAGAGACAAAGAGAAAATCCTGAAAGCAGCTCGGGAGAAGAGATATATAACCTACAATCGTAGAAACATTAGACTGGCAACAAACCTGTCCACAGAGACCTGGCAGGCCAGAAAAGACTGGCATGATATATTCAGAGCACTAAATGAGAAAAATATGCAGCCAAAAATACTCTATCCAGCTAGGCTGTCACTGAAAATAGAAGGAGAGATAAAAAGCTTCCAGGACAAACAAAAACTAAAGGAATTTGCAAACATGAAACCAGCCCTACAAGAAATCTTGAAAGGGGTCCTCTAAGCAAAGAGAGAGCTTAAAAGTAACATAGACCAGAAAGGAACACAGACAATATACAATAACAGTCACCTTACAGGCAATACAATGGCACTAAATTCCTATCTTTCAATAGTTACCCTGAAGGTAAATGGGCTAAATGCCCCAATCAAAAGACACAGGCTATCAGATTGGATTAAAAAACAAGACCCATCGATATGCTGTCTGCAAGAGACTCATTTTAGACCCAAAGACACCCCCAGATGGAAAGTGAGGGGGTGGAAAACCATTTACCATGCTAATGGACACCAAAAGAAAGCGGGGGTGGCAATCCTTATATCAGACAAATTAGATTTTAAACCAAAGACTGTAATAAGAGATGAGGAAGGACACTATATCCTATTTAAAGGGTCTATCCAACAAGAAGATCTAACAATTGTAAATATCTATGCCCCTAACATGGGAGCAGCCAATTATATAAGGCAATTAATAACAAAAGCAAAAAAACACACGGACAACAATACAACAATAGTGGAGGACTTTAACACCCCCCTCACTGAAATGAAAAGATCGTCTAAGCAAAAGATCAACAAGGAAATAAAGACTTTAAATGACACACTGGACCAAATGGACTTCACAGACATATTCAGAACATTCCATCCCAAAGCAACGGAATACACATTCTTCTCTAGTGCCCATGGAACATTCTCCAGAATCGATCACATCCTAGGTCATATATCAGGTCTCAACAGGTACCAAAAGACTGGGATCATTCCCTGCCTATTTTCAGACCACAATGCTTTGAAACTAGAACTCAACCACAAGAGGAAAGTCGGAAAGAACTCAGATACATGGAGGCTAAAGAGCATCCTACTAAAGAATGAATGGGTCAACCAGGAAATTAAAGAAGAATTAAAAATTCATGGAAACCAATGAAAATGAAAACACAACTATTCAAAATCTTTGGGATGCAGCAAAGGCAGTCCTAAGAGGAAAGTATATAGCAATACAAGCCTTTCTCAAGAAACAAGAAAGGTCTCAAGTACACAACCTAACCCTACACCTAAAGGAGCTGGAGAAAGAACAGCAAATAAAGCCTAAACCCAGCAGGAGAAGAGAAATAATAAAGATCAGAGCAGAAATCAATGAAGTAGAAACTAAAAGAACAGAACAGATCAACGAAACTAGGAGCTGGTTCTTTGAAAGAATTAACAAGATTGATAAACCCCTGGCCAGACTTTTCAAAAAGAAAAGAGAAATGACCCAAATCAACAAAATCATGAATGAAAGAGGAGAGATCACAACCAACAACAAAGAAATACAAACAATTATAAGAACATATTATGAGCAACTCTGTGCCAGCAAATTCGATAACCTGGAAGAAATGGATGCATTCCTAGAGATGTATCAACTACCAAAACTGAACCAGGAAGAAATAGAAAACCGGAACAGACCTATAAACACTAAGGAAATTGAAGAAGTCATCAAAAATCTCCCAATAAACAAAAGCCCAGGGCCAGACGGCTTCCCAGGGGAATTCTACCAAACATTTAAAGAAGAATTCATAGCTATTCCTCTGAAACTGTTCCAAAAAATAGAAATGGAAGGAAAAGTTCCAAACTCATTTTTTGAGGCCAGCATTACCTTGATCCCAAAACCAGACAAAGACCCCATCAAAAAGGAGAATTACAGACCAATATCCCTGATGAACATGGATGCAAAAATTCTCACCAAAATACTAGCCAATAGGATCCAACAGTACATTAAAAGGATTATTCACCACGACCAAGTGGGATTTATCCCTGGGCTGCAAGGTTGGTTCAACATCCGCAAATCAATCAACGTGATATAATACATTAACAAAAGAAAGAACAAGAATCATGTGATCCTCTCAATAGATGCAGAAAAAGCATTTGACAAAGTACAGCATCCTTTCTTGATCAAAACTCTTCAGAGTATAGGCATAGAGGGTACATACCTCAATATCATAAAAGCCATCTATGAAAAACCTACAGCGAATATCATTCTCATTGGGGAAAAACTGAGAGCTTTCCCCCTAAGGTCAGGAACGCGGCAGGGATGTCCACTATCACCACTGCTATTCAACATAGTATTGGAAGTCCTAGCCACAGCAATCAGACAACAAAAAGAAATAAAAGGCATCCAAATCAGCAAAGAAGAAGTCAAACTCTCACTCTTTGCAGATGATATGACACTTTATGTGGAAAACCCCAAAGACTCCACCCCAAAACTGCTAGAACTCATACAGGAATTCAGTAAAGTGGCAGGATATAAAATCAATGCACAGAAGTCAGTGGCATTCCTATACACCAACAACAAGACAGAAGAAAGAGAAATTAAGGAGTCGATCCCATTTACAATTGCACCCAAAACCCTAAGATACCTAGGAATAAATCTAACCAAAGAGGCAAAGGATCTGTACTCAGAAAACTATAAAATACTCATGAAAGAAAGTGAGGAAGACACAAAAATGGAAAAACGTTCCATGCTCATGGATTGGAAGAACAAATATCGTGATGATGTCAATGCTACCTAGAGCAATCTACACATTCAATGCAATTCCCATCAAAATACCACCCACTTTTTTCAAAGAAATGGAACAAATAATCCTAAAATTTGTATGGAACCAGAAAAGACCCCGAATAGCCAGAGGAATGTTGAAAAAGAAAAGCAAAGCTGGCGACATCACAATTCCGGACTTCCAGCCCTATTACAAAGCTGTCATCATCAAGACAGTATGCGACTGGCACAAAAACAGACACACAGATCAATGGAACAGAATAGAGAGCCCAGAAATGGACCCTCAACTCTATGGTCAACTCATCTTCGACAAAGCAGGAAAGAATGTCCAGTGGAAAAAAGACAGTCTCTTCAACAAATGGTTTTGGAAAAATTGGATAGCCACATGCAGAAGAATGAAACTGGACCATTTCCTTACACCACACACAGAAATAGACTCAAAATGGTTGAAAGACCTCAACGTGAGACAGGAATCCATCAAAATCCTAAAGGAGAACACAGGCAGCAACCTCTTTGACCTCAGCCACAGCAACTTCTTCCTAGAAACATCGCCAAAGGCAAGGGAAGCAAGGGCAAAAATGAACTACTGGGACTTCATCAAGATAAAAAGTTTTTGCACAGCAAAAGAAACAGTCAACAAAACCAAAAGACAACCGACAGAATGGGAGAAGATATTTGCAAATGACATATCAGATAAAGGGCTAGTATCCAAAATCTGTAAAGAACTCATCAAACTCAACACCCAAAGAACAAAGAATCCAATCAAGAAATGGGCAGAAGATGTGAACAGACATTTTTCCAAAGAAGACATCCAAATGGCCAACAGACACATGGAAAAGTGCTCAACATCACTTGGCATCAGGGAAATCCAAATCAAAACCTCAATGAGATACCACCTCACACCAGTCAGAATGGCTAAAATTAACAAGTCAGGAAATGACAGATGTTGGTGGGGATGCGGAGAAAGGGGAACCCTCCTACACTGTTGGTGGGAATGCAAGCTGGTGCAGCCACTCTGGAAAACAGTATGGAGGTTCCTCAAAAAGTTGAAAATAGAGCTACCATACGATCCAGCAATTGCACTACTGGGTATTTACCCCAAAAATACAAATGTAGGGATCCGAAGGGGTACGTGCATCCTGATGTTTATAGCAGCAATGTCCACAATAGCCAAACTGTGGAAAGAGCCAAGATGTCCATCAACAGAAGAATGGATAAAGAAGATGTGGTATATATATACCATGGAATATTATGCAGCCATCAAAAGGAATGAGATCTTGCCATTTGCAACGACGTGGATGGAACTGGAAGGTGTTATGCTGAGCGAAATAAGTCAATCAGAGAAAGACATGTATCATATGACCTCACTGATATGAGGAATTCTTAATCTCAGGAAACAAATTGAGCGTTCCTGGAGTGGGGGGTGGGGTGGGAGGGATGGGCTGGCTGGGTGATAGACACTGGGGAGGGTATGTGTTATGGTGAGCACTGTGAATGGTGCAAGACTGTTGAATCACAGATTTGTACCTCTGAAACAAATAATGCAATATATGTTAAGAAAAAAAAAAAAAGAAGAAGAAGAAGATAGTAGGAGGGGAAGAATGAAGGGGGGAAATTGGAGGGTGAGATGAACCATGAGAGACGATGGACTCTGGAAAACAAACTGAGGGTTCTAGAGGGGATGGGGGTGGGAGGACGGGTTAGCCTGATGATGGGGTTAAAGAGGGCACGTTCTGCATGGAGCACTGGGTGTTATGCACAAACAATGAATCATGGAACACTACATCAAAAACTAATGATGTAATGTATGGTGATTAACATAACAATACAAAAGTAAAAAAAAATTACAGAAAGCTTACCCTTTCGTTGAACTAACAATATTTAAAAACAGAGCCTAATAGATATGTCTGCCAATCATATGAGATCTTTTTAATGTTTGACAAATTATTCTATCTATGATAAGGATTTAGAAATTATAAGCCTAAAAACAGTTATTCTTGTGAGGAATAATTTCTATCATCAGAGATATGATCCTCTTCACTTTATGAACCTAATATTTGAAAGATGGATGGTAACATTTTATTTCATAAGGCAAATGTTAATATCACCCTTCATTCCTAGCCAATCTTTTTAAGAGAGTAAGTGCCAAGAGCTTCGGGGCATCATGTTGCATCTAATTACAATATAGGAATCCATGCATCAGAGATTTAAACATTAAATACCCACAACTATTATATGTGTTATTTGCATTGCTAAAATGGAAAAAGTTATAACTAAATAATCTCTACCTTTTAGAAGCTGCAAATTTAAAGCAGGCAGTATTTGGGTTTCTAAATACAAGAGAACACACGATACTATAAAGAGCACAAGATACTGAGAGAATGCACATTTCTTTAAGCACAGAATTGGAGGTGCATCTCAGAGAGATGATTAGTGCTTGTAAAGGAGGCAAGGATGTTCAAATATAGCACCACTGTGATTCCAAAACCACCCTAGAAGAATAATAGTGTTTCAAGCAGCTTAACAGTAATTCAGTTACATAACAAATGAAATATTTATCATATTAACACACAACATGGTTGTAGCACAAGGGGAAAAGATACTCTAGTAGAAATATGTCCAGAACAACTAAGTCTTTAAGAAGAGGGCTTACAATCTTCTGAAAAAAAGAAAAATAACAAATTCAACTATCAGTTACTATACACCTGGAACTCTGTGGCATCTTCAGGGAATGTGAAAGAGGTAAAAAGGTATTATTCTTAACCTGAAGTGTAAGTCCAATTGAGGAAGTATGAATAACCCTCAAGGAATCACCAGAACACTACTTAAAGGAACTTAAATGGGATATATAGTATTGTTGTAAGTCTATAGGAAATTCAAAATAACAGAAAGTCAATGTAGAAAGGAATTCACCACAGCAAGTCTCAGGCATCAGGTGACTTTTCAACTGGCTTTTAAGCCATGTATTAATCATATGCACTCCTCACAGCATAGCGAGTGGTTGCACTTGGGTTTGATGAGTATCCAAGTTATGGAGAAGAAGAAGGATAAAGACAGGAGATGAGTCTGTAAGTAGCAAACAGAAAGAGGACAAAAATTTGTATAAATAAATTTCTGAGAAAGCTCAGAAGGACAGTCAGAAAAGCGTGCTGCTGTCCTCAAAGGACAAGGAGGCGTGACAGGATTTAGAAGCAAAACGGAATTGAGGAGATGGAATTTGAAAAAGAATAATCCAACAAAGATGTGTGGGGTAAAATCTAATCCACAGAAACTTTCAGCAGGAAAGAGACCATTTATATCATCTTGGCCTCTGGGGATAAAAAAGGCAATTAGGGTCCTGACAAATGAACAGAAGAACCATCGCATTGTGGGGAATTCTCCTACACAGCAATCTCCCCACTTTGCAGATCATCCAATCTCTACCTATATCAGGAAGCAATGTCTTGAAGGTCTTATAACCAATGTCCAATGACAACATGGCATTTGGAAAAACTATCGTTGCACAGGCTACATTAGGCAGCTGAGCTTTCTGGGACTCCAGGTATCATGGTGCAGACAGACACTGCTTTTACCACAGTAGAAAGAGATTAAGGTCACCCATTGTGCCAGTTCTCAGAGGAAAGTTTGACGGCATCAAGAAACAGGGCTGGTAGAAAGTCAATATTCTGTTACCAAGGTAAAGAGCTGTGAGTTGAAAATGAAAGCAGTAGACCGGCTGTGTTTTGTTTAGTCACCCAGAGAAGACTTGCAAAAAACACTTATTTATATTTCTTTCCATTGTTAACCCAAGTTAACCAAATTGACAGGCTTTTTTAAACTTTAGACTACTATTACCTTTACTATTGTTTTTCCTTTGTTATTATTAATGCAATTAGTTTTATTATTGGAAACGGATGAAAATAATAAAAATAACCTGACAGAGTCCCTAAGCCATATTTGACTAAGTTATAAAGTTGGTTCCTACTCAGTAACTTAGGAAATTAAAAACACTAAATCTAGGATTTTTCTCCACTGGGACCTAATCCAGTCCAATCTAGAAGTTGAGGATTTATAAAGGCTTTTCTGAAAGAAATGGGAAAATGTCAGCTACAATTTCTTGCTAGACTTGAACTGAATCTATTAACCTTGCCCAGAGAATATAATGTTACAGTTATCTCATTTACAATGTTATTGTATATGATTTATGGCCACAGTATCAAGCCTCAAACTAGGTTTCGTAGCTTTAAGTTAAATTTACATGTCTGTAATACAAATGATTTTTTTCTTGTTCAGATAAAAAGATATTAAAAAGTGATTTATAATATCTCAGTTGGATGGAAAATATACAGAACGCCTTAGTGTAGTGAAGAGAAAAAAAACATTAGTTAGATAGCTATTATGAATATGCACATTCACACTGCTTAATGCTTCCAATCTTCTAATGTATGCCTGGTTATCAACCACTAGACATCTTTTGAATTACATTATATTTAGAATACAATGAGACACAACTCTATATGAAAATCAGATTAAAAAGAAGAACAAAAGGATAAGGAAAAAAATGTATCATCTATGCAGTTCACCTAAGATCATGAATGCTAAAACTAACTTAGGTACTACTATTTTTGCAAATGTCCTCTACCTAACAGCATAAAATATAATGCTCTTTAAATATGTCACACAATAGCCTTTCTAACATTATCACCATTATTGAAACTCAAGAGAATTTGCTTTACCATAAACTGTAAGAGTTTGAGATTTGACTTTGGGGTATTGTATTTTATTGGAAATGGCTAATGTAACACCACTTGAAAGATACCATGACGTACAACTATAAAGTCAGTTCCAGTTAACAGACTAAAGACTTAGTAACACCTTTACTAGCAAACACCACCCAATGTCCTATAAACTTAAATTAAAATAAAAAATCTCCAATGTGTTATCTATATAGGTCATACATCACACACAAATATTTCAAAATTATACAATGCCAGATAAATTTCATAATTTAAAAGTACAATTAAAAATAAAAGCCCACTGGGTGCGTGGGTGGCTCAGTCGGTTAAGCATCTGCCTTCAGCTCAGGTCATGATCCTGGAGTCCCGGGATCTAGCCCCGCATCAGGCTCCCTGCGGAGCCTCCCTCTCACCTCCTTCTCCCTCTCCCTCTGCCTGCCACTCCCCCTACTTGTGCTCTGTCAAATAAATAAATAAAATCTTTTTTTTTAAAAATGTCAACACTAGGAGTTGGTTTTTCTCTAAGATTTATTTTCTTTAGAGGAAAATTTCCAGTATCTTGCTCAGTAGATAAAAGTCAAAGTGTTTTCATTCATAGGGCAGAGACGGGGTGGCTGGAACCTGATTGCTGGGCATATAGCTTGCAGTACTTTCCCTTTTTATTCCTGTGCCTAACCTATGCTTTCTTCCATGACTACCATCTCTGAGCCCCAATCTTCTTCTTCTCAAATTCTCCAGAGAGGAAAGCTCTGTATCACCCACAAATCTTCGTTTTCCTTATTTGAATTAAGGCAAGAAGTAGCTAGTAGTGAACATCTCTAGGAATAGGGAACTAGTGAATTCACCTCAAATTCAAATTATTAAAAATTATTTATAATTACTTTGCTGTTATTCAGCAAAAATCTCTTTATAACTTTAGAAAACGATGTTACTTTATTCAAAGTGTACATATACAGGACTATCATTAACTTTACAGAAATGGCTTACTTGGACTACAAAGGTGCACTGTATCACAAAAATATGTCAAGATTTGACTATCTGTATATTTTCTTTCCAAAGATAATTTTCATCATCAATGAAAATTTGGATGAATCAAGTTTGAAAACTAAGTTTTCCTGGATTACCTTTAACTCTATTCAAGTGTTTCTTTATGCCTACTCCTAATACCACAAGGGAAACAGTTCTTTGACTTGAACTGGAAATATAAGATTTAAATGGATCCTTAGTTCTTAAAAAAAAAAAAAAAAGTGTTTGTATGTCAATGCTCATAGCTGGAAAAGTCAACCACTTCCAATTTCACGGTCAAATAGACAAAAGGGTGAGCAGAGATCAATGTCATTTGAAGCTCTGAGTTTGCTAGCTGCCTCTGATTTACCACAATCAATTTTAGTGACTAGGATTTATCCTACCTTGACTAAACAAGTATCCATTTAATCAAAAGGTCATCAAGCTCCAACAGGGGGATGGGGGAAACAAAGAATAAGGTTGGGATTATGTGTTAATATTTTAATTATTTTATGAAGCATAGTTACCTATAACCTACAAAAATAGGATATTTTTGTATCTTTTTCTTTCTAAATGACTCAAGATGGAGCAACATGCTACAATGTAATGCTTTTAATTATTAATATATTGGGTACCAATGATCTTACTCTATTTAAATGATAAACCAGTACATGGTTAACACTAAAAGATAAATTTCTGCTTTGGATCTAAAAGTCCCCTCTTTTTTGTGTGCCTCCTAATTGGGTAAGCCATTTTAAGAGCTTCTTAGGAGAGCTTAGTGAACTATTCTTCTTCAGCCTGCCTACACCAAATCTGAAGTCAAAGCACTTGACATGTTGTCATGTTCATTCTAAGGAAACATACACGAAAATGATAATTGGGGGAAAAAAAGGAAACTGCATCAAGAGAACTAAATACTTTTTAAAACCCTTACTTTCAGAAAAGTAGTTGTGTTATCCCAAATACTTATGTTAATGAATTACAAATAATATTTAGAAGAAACCCTTTAAAAACTCACTAGACCAAAAAAGACATACACCATCAAATACAATGGTGGAAATTTCAAAATATTTTTTGTAATTTTTCTACTTATATTTAAACACAGAACTGTTTTATGATTGCATTTGCTCCCAAATACAAACCTATATAATTATAAAGTTGAAATTTCATTAAGATGACTGAAACATAAAGACAGAGTAATTCCACTAAAGCACAGACTAGTAATTGATACTGAAAGAAATTAGAGTATAAGTGAGCATAATGATTTGCTTCAGATCATTCATTTCTTTGAATCATATACTTTTATGTCAGAAATGTCAACTAAGCCTAGAAATACTAGCAATATTAAAATATTTTCTATGACCAGTATATTGTGTCAAATAAAACTAATCTCTGCTTCTTTGGAGGAAAAAAAATGTTTAGAAGAAAAGAATTAGAGAGGTACAGAAGAAATAATGTAAAATATATGGATTTACATTCTGCCAAACACTATGCATATGTTATTCTGGTTAATACTGATAAATAATACAAGAGACCCG
Organism: Neomonachus schauinslandi; assembly: GCF_002201575.2. Taxonomy (NCBI): domain Eukaryota; kingdom Metazoa; phylum Chordata; class Mammalia; order Carnivora; family Phocidae; genus Neomonachus; species Neomonachus schauinslandi. The sequence goes on from NC_058409.1 coordinate 18,438,764, forward strand.
TTTTGATAAATGGGAATATTAAAATTAGAAAAACTATCTAAAAAACAACTAATAATTAGTTGAACCAAGATTAAATAACAGGTTTGTCTGATTCCCAAATCCTGCTAAATTTCACTAGGTATGGAAATATAACTAGTGGATATTAAACACAATGGAAAGAGAAAAAAGAAATTTACGTTATGTGATTTAAATCCCATTTGGCTGCTTTCTGTGCTGTGATTCTCCCAAAAGCAGTATCTATATGAAATTTATGCTGAGAATTTTCTGCAAAAAAAAAATCAGATGTGATAAATGCATGGGGAACTTTGTGGCAAATGCTGGTCAACTACTATAAACTAAGAGTAGTATTTGCAGTCGTATTTACATTATCATTTCCTTACATAATTTTAAACCACCCCTTTCCTCATTTTTTAACAGGAAGAGATTTTTTAAAAACAAAATAAAACTGAAGTGCTCATAAGGTAAAGGCCCAATGTCAAGCAATACCCTTCATATCTCAAGTCCCACTTTCTAAATATGAGTACTTTTAACTTTTTCAGAATTTTAGCTGCTCTTGGATACATTTCTGACAAGTATTGTTATGATGCTATTACCTGACAAATTTGAGAAATTATAAACTGAATCTCCACATTGAAAGATAAGTATGAGATTACAACATCTCATGTTTCCTATGATAATTTTGGTGAGTTACTATTTTGTCTAATGATTATTTAGTATATATAAATATGTTAATCTCAGTTTATCATTGCATTAACTTTTGAAAGTTGTCTTAAGTATCCCTTAATCCTCATATTATATAAAGATACAAGCTTTCTTTCTTTCTTTTTTTAGAGAGAAAGAAAGCGGGGGCAGGGGGTGGGGGAAATAAGGGCAGAGGGAGAAAGACTCCCAAGTGGACTTTGCATTGAGTGCAGAGCCGACACAGGGCTCAATCTCATGACAACCCTGAGATTACCACCCAAGCCAAAACCAGTCACTCAACCAATTGTGCCACCCAGGTGTCCCATAAAGATACAAACATTCTTATCTTGCCTCCTACTCTCCCTTCCTCTTTCTCTTTACATCTTTTTTCATCTATTAATACATTGCAAAAGTTAAGAACTTATTTATAACCATAAATAAAAATTCCACTATAAAAAGTTATAGTTTGATTCTAAAAGTTGAAAACACCCAGTGTTTATGTTATTAGGACTATATAAATATCATATACACACAAAAATCAGATAATAAACTAGGAATTAATTTGTCTGTAGGTTAAATATCACAACTGTTCTATTCAAATGAAAATGTTCCCAGTACACAGAAAAATGTCTGACATTCCTCACGTCCCATAAATTTCTCAAAATGAAACCGTATTTTGAGAAGCTCCATATAAAAAACAAGATTATATGAGTTTTTTCCCATGAATTTTATGATTGCCTTTCTTTTTTCTTGTTGAAAGAAGAAAAAAAATCCAATCCTCTTTTTCTTTATCATTAACATTCAGCATCCTAATTTTATGGCAACCTTTCCATTCAATGAGAAGGCGGTCTATTTGAAGCCAACTGATTTCTTCTTCAGACTGCTTGAATGTCCCATTGTAGGTGTTTATTTTTGTAATATGAAGATATTATGTTTCTACAGAACCTCCATATCTTTGCTCCTCCCATTCTATCTCCTAATTTACGTTGATTGTATCATTAGTTTTATTTATCTAAGGTTGAATACACTTGCCTTCATTCAGTGATAATGAAAGGATAACATATTTATAACATTTGTAGCTTTATACTTCAGAATCTATAATTAACAAAAATATTTTAGTTTTCAGTAGGACTTTTCCGTGGGGTTAGAAAAAATATCCAGGGACGCCTGGGTGGCTCAGTTGGTTAAGTGACTGCCTTCGGCTCAGGTCACGATCCTGGAGTCCCGGGATCGAGTCCCGCATCGGGTTCCCTGCTCGGCGGGGAGTCTGCTTCTCCCTCTGACCCCCCTCCCGCTCATGCTCTCTGTCTCTCATTCTCTCTCTCTCAAATAAACAAATAAAATCTAAAAAAAAAAAAAAGAAAAAATATCCAGAAGGACAAGGTGTAAAATCTCAAGTATTAATTCCACTATAGCTGTATTTCTACCAAACTTATTCTCAAAGATATAACCATTGTAAATTCTAGAAAACATCAAAAAACAGCCACCTGAAAGCATTAGAGAGTGAAAAAAAATCAGACAAATTCTAGACAGAAGTCAAAACTTGGAAAAAGGTACAGCATGGTATGAGTTTCCTGTTTTTAAGACTTTTTTTTTTTAAGATTTTATTTATTATTTGACAGAGAGATATAGTGAGAGAGGGAACAACAAGCAGAGGGAGTGAGAGAGGGAGAAGCAGGCTTCCCACTGAGCAGGGAGCCCGATGCGGGGCTCGATCCCAGGACCCGGGGATCATGACCTGAGCCAAAGGCAGACGCCTAATGACTGAGCCACCCTGTTTTTAAGATTTTTACACTAAAGGCAGGATATAGTTGATGCTATGTATGGTGCATAAAATCCCAATAGAAAACATGCAGTCTTTCAGAGAATAGAGTGTGAGTCAACTACAGTCTCTGGAATGTGAGCGGGGAGGATACCATAGAAAAAGAGAGTCAAAGAGGGAGAGCCCTAAATTGTTTTATATAAACTCTGCCCAAATCTCTAACTGATCCTTGATATACACAGCATGTGGCAGACACAAAATGATGCAGTTAAAGCGAAAAGAGATGAACTGATATTTCAGCTGCAGCCCCAGAGAAACAGTTTACAGTTTTTGTCTGACCAAGATAATTGCCTCCTAAAACAAACTAGCAAACTAAAAACCAACATTCTTCAGAGGGATATAAAAGAATGCAGAATTTCTACAACTAACATTTAAAATGTCCAGGAAAAATAATCCAAAAGACTAAATACACAAAGCAACAGCAACATTGGGCCAATTCTTAATAAAAGGACAATTATTTAAAACCCCTCTAAAGATGACCAAGATATTAGAAACAGCAGACAAGAATTTAAGACAGCTATTTATAACTGTGCTCAATGATGTAAAAGAAAATATGTTTGCAATTCATAAAAGATAGGAAATCACAGCAGAGAGGTAAAAACTACATAATAAGATCTAAATGAAAATTCTGCAACTGAAAAATACAATAAAAAAATTTTTTTGAAAAACTGTTGGGTAAATTTTTTCCCAATTTGGAGAAAGTTGTGCATATACAAAAGATGCTCAACAAACTCCATGCAGAATAAATGGTGCATCACAGTTAAACTGCTGAAAACAAAGATAAAGGTAAAATCTTTTTTTTTTTTTAAGATTTTATTTATTTATTTGACAGAGAGAGAGAACACAAGTAGGCAGAGTGGCAGGCAGAGAGAGAAGGAGAAGCAGGCTCCCCGCTGAGCAGAGAGCCCGATGCAGGGCTGGATCCCAGGACCCTGGGATCATGACCTGAGCCGAAGGCAGACGCTTAACTGACTGAGCCACCCAGGCACCCCTAAAGGTGAAATCTTATAAGCAGCCAAAGAAAAACAACACATTACATACAGGGAACAATGATTCAAAAACCACTCACCTCATTAGAAGCAGATAAGGCCAGATGATAGTGGAAAATCATCCATAAAATGCTAAAAGACAGAACTATCAATTCAGAATTCTATTTCAAGTGAAACAATTTTTTTTAAAAATAAGGACATTTCAGAATAAAGAAAACTAAGTGAATGTGTTTGTCAGAAGACTTGTACTATATGAAATACTAAAAGAAGTTATTCAGGTGAAAGTAAAATTATACCAGAGGGAAACTCAGATCATAAGGAAGGGATGAACAGCATCAGAAATTATAAATATTCACATAAATATAAAACCTTCTTCTTCCCCATATTTCTTTTTAAATGCATGAGTGATGAGGAAAAATTGTAACATTGTCTTATAGGTTTTACAGGTACACAGATACATGTAATGTCTGCAGAATAAGGATACTAAATGGGTGCCGAGTTTCTACATTTCATGTGAAGTGGTAGAACGGCAACTTTGAGTAGAATGAAAAGTTAAGGATTTATATTGTAATTTCTAGAGCAACCACTAAAACACTAACGGAGGTATGTAAAGCTAAAAATCCAATAGCAAGAGTAAGACATGCATCCTGTGAATATTCAAATAATCCAAATAAAAGCAGGAAAGGAAGAACAGAGGAATGACAACAAAACAACAAAAAACAAAGGTGACAAACAAAAAACAATAAAAGAGACCTATATACAATTATATCAGTAATTTTACTAAATGTTAATGTAGCACGTGTTCTAATGTATTCAACACGGGAGAGCTATTTTAATATCTATTAAAACAGACCTCAAGAAAAGTATTATTATAGATAGTAATGGACAGTTAAAATAATAAAATGATCAATACAGCAGGAATACAGAACTATCTTAAAAGGACCTTAAAACACAGCTTCAGAATAGAAGAGAAAGAATTAAAGGAGAAATAGATAAAATCACAATTACATTTCAATACCTCTTTCATCAGATCAAAAGATCAGTAAAGACAATTATCTAAAAAAAATACTATCAACCACCTTGACCTAACTGGCATTTAGAGAACACTACACTCAATAACTCCAGAATATACTCATTTTTATTATACATAGTACATTGGCTAGAAAGTAACATATTTTGGGTTCGAAAGCAAGTACCAATTGTCATATGATTTAACATACTATAAATAAGTCATTATTGAATATATAGGAAGGGAGGGAAGGAGGGAGAGAGCAAGGAAGAAAAGAAGGAAGGAAAGAGATGATTATACACAGATCATTTCTGATGTATTTGCCCCCCCCTTTTTTTTCACCCTAGCCTTTTCCAACCTCTCCACCCGTGTTTTTATTCTAAAATAATTGTTGAAAACAGCAGACTGGATGATGAGCACCGGGTAATGCATGGAATTTCTGAATAACTATATTGTACATCTGAAACTAATATTACACTGTATTCTAACTAACTGGAATTTAAACAAAAACTTGAAAAAAAAAAAACAGCAGACTGCTGTGTCTTCCCCATTCTCATTGCTTTTTCTAGAAATAAAGACAGTTGGGCATAGAATATAGTCCATGTACACTGCACACAGATAAAATTATGAAACAAATGAGAGCTAATGTGTACATATACAGAGATGAGAAGACTGCTTAAACCGTAAATATTCATAAATCATGGATCATATGGCTCCCAGTTGCCAGTAATGTGATCCCTAGTGTGACACTGTCACCCACTGGTGACACCCATTTTGGTCCCATGTGACCTCTGCCAGAGACATACAGATAAAATCCACGGCTGCTCAGCAAGTCGTCAGTGATCTACAGCTATTGGCCAGGCATACTTGCCCCTGTGTCTCTCTAATCGAACAACCAAGTGATAGGTCAGGGGACCTTCTATCTGCTGAGTGCCCTTTCTAAACCTCAACTCTGCTTCTTGTAACTACACTGTCAGCAGAGCAGGCTGATGAGGCAGAAGGAGAGAGAAACGAGCATATGAACACTGTTTTAACACAGGATCAGGTAGTGTGTTCTTTGCATTCCAGATGCATCCCACTATTTTTTTTTAAAGATTGTATTTATATATGTGAGAGAAAGAGAATACAAGTGAGGGGTATGGGAGGGGGCAGAGGGACAGGGAGAAGCAGACCCCCTCTGAGCAGGGAGCCTGACACTGGACTCGATCCCAGGACCCTGAGATCATGACCTGAGCCCAAGGCAGATGCTTAACTGACTGAGCCACCCAGGTGCCCTGCATCTCACTATTTTCAGAGTATAAACCAACACCAATATTTTGCTTCTTTCTGCATTTTGGAAATTGATTAAATAAACCATTCGATTTTAGCCTTTAATTTGGTCTATGGGTCTCTCCGTTCTGCAACCTCTGGGACAGCTTCTATAAATGCTACTGTTGCCAAAGATGATTTTCCACTGTGGCAGTATGTTTAGGTGACCAACTGCCTAAGGAAGTTAACTCAAAGACTGTAGTTAAAAATGTGACTGGCAGCTGTTAATTAAGTTTAGACTGAAAGGCTGAATATACTTTAAGCCCTGAGTCCTTAAGAATAAAATATATATTCACAGAGAAGCCTGGGGGGAAAAAAAATCAAAGTTTAGTGACTTAAGCACACTGTGTCGATTTTAAAAGAGATCTCAGAATTTAAGACGTTGAATGATTTTAAGTCATACCAAATAAACTAACAGCAGAAGAAACACACAGCCTAGCAACAACATCAACAAATGTTTTATGTTCTTTATGCAAAAACAAGTACTGGACAAAGCACTAAATTTGGTGGCAGAGAACCCTCAAGTCTGTGGGGTTCACTGATTTTAAGTAATTAACTTGACCTGTCTGTTTTTCTGATTATCTCTCTTCTGCATAGAACTGTGGTCCAGATTAAATGCTTGAAGCTTCTCAGATTACAATGATTCAAAGAACCACAGGATATATTACATTTTTTAAATGAATACATTTTTCCTCTAATATAAACTATTAGTCTAAAATACTGAGTAGTCTGTCAGGAGGTTGATTGTTTTTTGGTTAGAATATCTTTAATTTTTCATGATCCCAGGGTCCTGGGATTGAGCCCCACATGGGGCTCCCTGCTCTCCGTCTCCCACTCCCCCTATTTGTCTCGCTGTCTCTCTCTCTGTCAAATAAATAAATAAAATCTTTTTTTTTAAAGAATATCTTTAATTTGTCCCATAAAATTTTGTAAGTCAACCATTCTTTCTCCTGATTGTGCACCAAGCCATATGGGAAAATTTCTCATAAAAAATACATGAATTTCATGCTAGAGGCTTTAAGTTTTATTTTTAATTAAATTGGCCAGCATTGAGATACCATATACATATAAGATTTTGATATATTGAGTCTCCAAATTGGTATAAAATTTGACAGAATTCATCATCTGGCATTATTAGAATAATACAATAAATGTAAATGGAGATAATCGGTTTGAGGGATTTTAAATAGCATTTTAAAATACCAGGTACATGAGGAAATTCTAACAACCTGACTGAAGACCAAACCAGGCTAGATGTTACATATTTACTACCACTGAGTACACAGAATGACTAAAACTCAGCCTAACCAAATGTTGCCAGGTAAAATTCCTTGATACAAACTGATGAAATGAGTAGATAAATATGATTAATGTTTACAGGCTGGCAATGATAAGACAGCGTACAAAACTCCCAGAAACTTGGGTTTCCACTAAGTAGGAATAATTTCAAGTATGTCTCTTAACCTGTCACTGGAGTGCTATTTTCTGAAGATCTTTCTGGCTAGTAGAGTCTTCTGTTACAATCACTCATTAATAATCATAAACCACCCTGCTGCTCTGCCCTTTTCTTCTTTCTCCCACGGCTCCCCTAAATCCAAAACTGGTGGCACTACAGGAGTCTTTATTGAAAGAATTTGGAGCTTTCAGAAAAATCTGTGGGTTTTGAATGGAAGAAAACAACTATAAAGAATAGCTTAAGGCGGGGTGGGGTGGGAGGGATGGGGTGACTGGGTGATAGACACTGGGGAGGGTATGTGCTCTGGTAAGCGCTGTGAATTGTGCAAGACTGTTGAATCTCAGATCTGTACCTCTGAAACAAATAATGCAATATATGTTAAGGAAAAAAAAGAAGAAGAAGAAGAAGGTAGCGGGAGGGGAAGAATGAAGCGGGGGAAATCGGAGGGGTAGACGAACCATGAGAGACGATGGACTCTGAAAAACAAACAGGGTTCTAGAGGGGAGGGGGGTGGGAGGATGGGTTAGCCTGGTGGTGGGTATTGAGGAGGGCACATTCTGCATGGAGCACTGGGTGTTATGCACAAACAATGAATCATGGAACACTTCATCTAAAACTAATGATGTAATGTATGGGGATTAACATAAGAATAAAAAAAAAAAGAATAGCTTAAGGCAAAATGATATACCAGTGGACTCCCAGGGAGGATGGGCTGATGCCTCTGTCCTAAAATCTCTTCTTGCATCTGTCTGAAATGGTCTCTTCATCCTGCTTTCTGAAATCTCATCTTTTGAAGAGTCTCAATTTCACTGTGGGCCAATGTGAATTTCATTGTTAGTCACTAACTTGGAATCCTAAAGTAGCCCAAATAGGCATTGTCACTGCAAATTCCAGACTCAATGTTGAAAGGTTTGGTAAACGTGAGACAGGTCATATATGCTTGCCCCACACCACTTTTTGCTTTTTCTCAATACCACAATACACATGTAAATGAGACTTTGCTGAAGAGAGAGAATTCAAGTGAAATATAAATGTAGACAATTGAAAAATAATCTCCATTAGTGAAGAAAAAAAAGCATTAAAATGTTAAATCTCTCACAGCAGGTCCCCTTGAGGGTACACACATTACAGACTTGGTCTTGTACTCATCTCAATAGCTCCTCCTTCAAATATCCATCGCACAAACCACACTCCACCTAGGGAACACAACCCATTCATAACAATCCCCTACTCATGGAAATCCCATCCTTCCCCCTGCAACAACTCACCCTCCCAGCGATCCACAACACACAGCGATCCCAAATAATTCATATCCAATCAGGAAATCAGTCTACAATAACATGGACAAATGAAAGATTCCGTTGGGAGTAGGACTATCCTCCAATGAGAAACATCTGACTCAATAAACCAATCACTCCTTCCCTCCTGAGTTCTCTGTCTTTCCCTACAACCTCAAGAAAGTATATTTTTTCCCTCTAAGAAACAGTGCAAAAAGAGCAATCACTCACTGCCTAGGTTCATTATGGAGAACAGCAGAAGTTTCTTTTTGTCACTTTCAACAATTCTGGGTCAAGGGTTGGGAGTGGGGATTCACTTCACTGTTTCCAATTACACATACTGAATTTATATGATTCCAGGATAACAGCATTTTTCCAGGATAAACAAAAACACCACCACCTTAAATATACATGTTAATAATAAGATGCATTAAAACTCCAAAGGTTAAAATGGGAAACAAATGTGCATCTTAGAGTTTTTCAAGTATTACACATACAGATATATAGTTGCTAAAAATTCTTAGGCAATCAAATTTTATACACCTGGCCCCAGAATTTGTCTTTTTTATCCTCAGAAGACACTCAAGGGAAACTTGAAGTGCATTCAACATAATTATCTAAGCCTCCCAGCTTTCCAAGCACCTGGAGAATGCTATTGAAGGCAGAGACTTTGGCTTTATCAAAACCTCATGTTAACACATCCAACGTGGGAAATTTATTTTCATCTTCCATAGAATCAGCCCTTACAGACCCATCACTGAAGTGCTATTTCAAACATCAGAGAAAGGAAGAAAGCTGCCCCCATACCACCTTAGTATAACTTCAGTCCCTGCCAATTTTAAGAAATCCTGGGACCATGAGTGTTGCTGGTAGACTGCATTGTTCCACCCCATGAATCCCAGCTTGCTAGATGCACACCGACTTCATCATAGAGATGGCAGCTTGATTTGTTTGAACGCTGGTCTCTATACTGTCCTCAGTTTATTCTTCTTTCATAAGGCTTTTACTCTCTCCCTCTGTCCAAGTTTTGTTTTGTTTTGTTTTTTTAACTTTGGGGCACCCTTGAATTACTCTAGCCATCCCACCTTGAGGGCCCTCACCCTGTATCCCATACCTTTAACAACACAATCATTGTAGAATCTTAGCTGCTGCCTCCTGTTCAACAATGGTTTATAAAGCACTCAAGATGGGCACTTGGGTGCTTTAGTTGGTTGAGCATCAATTCTTGGTTTTGGCTGGGTCATGATCTCAGGGTCATGGGATCCAGCCCCGGGTGGAGCTTCGCTCAATGCAGAGTCTGCTGGAGATTCTCTCTCTCCCTCCACATATGCTCTCCCCTCTCCCCCCTGCCCCCATGCACATTCATACTCTCTAAATAAATAAATAAATAAATAAATAAATAAATAAATAAATAAATAAATAAATAAATAAAATCTTATAAAGCACCCAAGAACCACTGGAAGTGCTGCTCAGTTATCTACTGTCATTTCATATCATAGTTCCATTGCTTCTTTGTGTGTATTTGTGTTTAAAATAAGCTTATTACCACCCTAACTGAGAAGTCCTCCCAATGCTCGTACTTTTCAAACTCTCTGAAAACAAATTAAGAAAAAATAATCAAGACCACGAAAGGCAATGCTAATGCTTGGGGACCCAGAATCTGGATGAAGATAAAAGTCACGAGTTTATAATTAAAAGTGAAATTGGCTCCCTTACCTGCCAAGTAAAACCAAAAATAACAAAGGAAGTCCAGATTTTATTAGCCATCTCAGCACCTATGGGGGTGCAACCACTCTCCCTCCAAAAATCTGTTTTTTTCTTCTGAATTGAAAAAAGAAAGAGGGAAGACTTCCTATGATATTGACTGAGCCTTCCATTCAGGGAAGGGTTCATCACCTGTTGCTCAGCATTTAGCACTGTTAACACTGGCATGACAGCTAACATCATGATCATGATCTCTTTCTCAACATACATGAAAGTACTCCAATTCCTGCTTGTTCTTTCAGATTTCTTTCACATAGACTACTATTCATGAATATTTGGTTTCCTTTTTCTGGCTTTGTGTGTGCTCTCACTCTCTCTTTCTCTCTCTCTCTCTGGCTTTGTGTGCACTCTCACTCTCTCTTTCTCTCTCTCTCTCTCTCTCGGTAAAGATTTACTTATTTATTTTAGAGAAAGAAGGAGAGCACACGGGTGCCTGGGTGGCTCAGTCGTTAAGCGTCTGCCTTCGGCTCAGGTCATGATCCCAGGATCCTGGGATCGAGTCCCACATCAGGCTCCCTGCTCAGCGGGAAGCCTGCTTCTCTCTCTCCCACTCCCCCCGCTTGTGTTCCTGCTCTCGCTATCTCTCTGTCAAATAAATAAATAAAAATCTTAAAAAAAAAAAAAAAAAAAAAGAAGAAGGAGAGCACACAGTGGGACAGGGGCAGAGGGAGGAGACTCAGACTCCTACCTGAGCAGGGACCCCAACGTGGGGCTCAATCTCATGACCCTGAGATCACGACCTGAGCCAAAAATCAAGAGTTAGACACTCAACCGACTGAGCCACCCAGGCACCTCTCTCTCTCTTTTAAGCATATTTCCTAATTCTTTTGGGGGTTCATCTTTACCAATACAACCATGCCAGCAATGAGAAAGTTCTTAGTGTTAAACCTTTACTTATTGCCATATCCAAATATATGACATCTACATAGCGAGACTGAACATTTGAATTTCCTGTTTTTATCCAGATATTTGGACACTGTGTAGATATAATTTTTACTCCTTGAAGAAGCTATGTAAGAATAATGTTTATGTACATATATGGAATTTAAGGTAACTATCATTTGGGGGGATATCTGTTTCTGTCATAGCACATTTTTCTATAAACTAGGTGGCAGAAGATATATTGATTCTCTTTGCATAAAAGTAGTTCATCAGTAAACATATAAAATTTATATTTGTTTGTGATACATATCCTGTATTCACAAAGAGAAACTGATTTTGAAATGGTAAATGAGTTTGGTCCAAATAATAACCCTTTAAATCCACTGAAAACTAATAATTCCAAAACTGTGATCTGATTTCAGCAAACATACTAAAAAAAAAAAAAAATTTAACTAAAATACACATAAATTTCAGTTTTTATAAAGGCAACTTACTCCTGAGAAGTTGGTCAGCTAGATATGCAATGAAAACACAATAAATAACAATGGGAACATGCTGAACTTTTTTCTCTATGAATAGACTGAAGCTGCTTAATTTTGCACAGTGGAAAAGTGGTACTGATGTACACTATAAAAATTTTCAGAAAAAAGTCATCAACATTAAGTTAATCCTATCTTAATAAAATTATTAGGTGACCAGGAGAATTCTTTAATCTGATTAATTGATGTACAACCTCTTAAATAAGACCGATTTCATAAGAAAAACTGTTAAGGGACACAGTTGGTAACTCAAGATTATTTTTTTAAAGATTTCATTTATTCACTTGAGAGACAGAACCAGAGAACTAGAGAGAGAGAGAGAGAGCGCACAAGCAGGGGAAGGAGCAGAGGGAGAAGCAGGCTCCCCGCTGAGCAAGGAGCCTAATGCAGGGCTTGATCTTGGGACTCAGGATCATGACCTGAGCTGAAGGCAGACGCTTAACCAACTGAGCCACCTAGGCGCCCCAAGAATTCAAGATTATTTTAACTGTCAAGGTGTTTCTGGAGATTTGACCAAGAAATTTAATTTCATGTTTTGATTTCTATTAATATATCCATATACTCAAACTCAGAAAAATTTATTAACTTACCTAAAAACATATCTTTCTAAATACATATTCCTTAAAAGTTTTAAATGTTTTAAGCTCATCCTCTCTTAGCATCTCAAGTTAAATTCACAAGTAAACATTATCTTAAATGTGACCTCACTTTATTCTTGTGCTTCTGAAGGAATTATTGAAAATAAAGTATTCTCCAGGGGCGCCTGGGTGGCTGTCTGCCTTCGGCTCGGGTCATGATCCCCGGGTCCTGGGATCGAGCCCCACATCGGGCTCCCTGCTTAGGGGGAAGCCCGCTTCTCCCTCTCCCACTCCCCCTGCTTGTGTTCCCTCTCTGTCTCTGTCAAATAAATAAATAAAATCTTTAAAAAAAAAAAAGAAAAGAAAGTGTTCTCTAACAAAAAAAACACTGACACCTGCTATTACAGAGAGTACTAACACACCTTGGAAAAAAAACAGAAATACCATCATTAAGAAGCACATAAAAATATTTAAAAAAAAGAAAAAGCAGCATAAAGTATATTTGGGAAATAATTTATATATACCCAAATGAAAAGACAAATTATTATGCAAGTGATTATAAAATTTCCAAATAAAATCTAATGAAGTAAGAAAAGGGTAGAACACTCTGGTTTGAATAGTATTGTGTTTGGTACGATTTGTAAGTTTTTTTTCTTTTCTCTTTCTGCCTGGTTTTTGTATGTTTAATTTCTGTAATTGAATGCAATTTAGTGTAGTATGAGATAATTTTGCAACAATAAATTACTATTTTACTCCTTCATTGCACACTTTTAGTACTTTATTAATTGGTTTACTGATTTACTTATGTTATTTCCGTTTGTATGTTTTCTCTTTTATTTGTTTTTATTAATTCAACAATACCACCATTAAAAAATCAAAATGTAGACAAAGAATTGGTCCACAGTAGTAACACTGTAATACACTCACTTCTTCTAAATGGGTCTTGGCTCTCTTCTGGGCTTTGTCCAGATAATCCTAAGGTTAGGAGGTATACAGCACATTGCATTTACTTCATCACTGTTTGGATCTGGCAAGAGATTACAATGAATTTATGAGCGTGAACTGTTAAATTGTAATCCTGGATAACCTATAGCTTGATGTTTTTTAAAGTTCATGTAAATCTGCCATATATGAGGACAAGAAACAGACTTTGCATTGGCTAACATTGTATTTTCTCAAATTCGATGCTGATGGAAAGTGCGAAATCTGAAGTCCTCTTCCAAGATGACAAATGTGCCAACCTCTTAGAAGCCCTGGTAGGGACTCTCAAAGTGAAACCCAAGACAGTGAAATGTGCCATGTCAGGGGCTTCTGGAAACGAGGGACTCCTAACCAGAGAGCTTCAGAATAGCTTCAGTAGGTTTTCAACATTGCAGTACTCCAGAGATGTTGATTCAGTAGATCCGGAAGGGGCCCAAGGATTTCCATGAGGAAGTATCTCCCAGGCTGATTCCAATGGGCAGCTCTCTGTGTGCATGTTTTTTATGTGCTTTAACTGATACCCATAACAATAGCAGATGAGAAAAACTTCATAGGAAAATAATTTGTGCTGAACCTTCAAAGATGTGTAAGGTTGTGATATATTAGATATGATAATTTTATTTATAATCAATGCAGAATGTTGAATAAAGCATTTATGCTCTGCCATCACATTTTTAAAAATAGGAAAATTTTTTTACAAACAAAATATTAATGGAAAAATGTCTTATTCACCTCCACGTCCACATCTTAAGTAAAAGAGAGATTCCCAAACTCTAAATCCACAACATAAATTAGTCCTAATATACAGAAGGAATTAAAATCTAGAGCATTAAAAATGTATACTTTCTATTTAATAATTTGCAGATAAAACTTTATTAATTTTGGACATTTGTACAGTGTAAATACAATTTCTTGGTAAGTTAAATTTCATGTAAAAAACTAGTATACAGCATAATGAAAATAAAAACAAAAGCTGCTAGTCAGATTTAAGTTTATTTTACTTTGGCTTTTCCAAGCTCAGGCAAATTAAGCATAAAGGCAAATATCTACAAACATTTAACTTTTAAAGAATACAAATTGCAACTACATAAAATATTTAAATATAAATTATTTTGCAAAGATAAGAGCAAGTAAAAGTTTGCCATTTTCCTTATGACCTGGTAGGGTATTCAAACTGTTTTCAGTTATTTGCAATTATTATTTGCAGTTGTTGTTTCTTTTCTTCTGCTTACTTTGAATTTAATTTGCTCTCCTTTTTCCAATTACCTAAGATGGAAACTTAGATTTTTAAATCCTTCCTCTTTTCTAATGTATGCATTCAGCACAATACATTTTCTTCCACACACTGCTTTCACTGTATCCTACTAATTTGAATAAGATGTATTTTCATTCAATTAAAAATATTTTTAAATTTCTCTTAAGATTTTTTCTTTGGCCCATCTGTTATTTGGAGGCATGTTGTTTCATCTACATGTATTTGGAGATTTTTCCAGTTATCTATTATTGATTTCTATTTAATCCTATGGTGGTCTTTTAAATGTGTTAAGGTGTGTTTTATGGCCCAGGATGTGGTCCATTTTGGTAAATGTTCCATGTGAGCTTGAGAAGCGTATGTATTCTGTCATTGTTGGATGAAGTAGTTCTATAGATGTCAATCATATCCACAAGATTGATTACCATCATGATTGAACACCATCACTGAGTTCAGCGACATCCTTATTGATATTCTGCCTGCTAGATCTGTCCACTTCTGATACTGTTGAAGCCTCCAACTCTTACAATGAATACATCTATTTCTCCTTGCCTTTGTATTACTTTTTACTTCATGTGCTTTGATACTATGGTGTTGGGCATATACACATTAAGGACTGTTCCCAGAGGTTCATCTTAGAATACTAAGAGTGCCTCCCGTGACTGCATCCCCCTTCAGTTTTTAACTCTCATAGTTAAAAACTATGCACTGAGCCTCCAGCAATTCATCAAACACAGTTCCATTTTTCCTACACTGGCACTGGTTCCTACTCATGAATCTCTGCTCTAGTAAGCCGTTAGTCCCTGTATTCGCTTGTCTCCAATCTTCAAGGCAGCTGTTTGCCCTGTATCCTCCCATCTCTTATGGAGCCGAAAAGAATTGTTGATTTTTCATTCTGTTCAGCTTTTTACATATTACTAGGATGAAGTGATGACTTCCAAGTTCCTTATATTTATTTTTTTTAATGGAAAAAAGTCATCTTTTCTAATAGACTTGAAAAGTAAGCTACTTAGTGCTGAGTTCATGACATTCTCATTTACAATCTAGTTTGCAAAGAATCATTTCTTAAACTGTAATTATCTTCTCCAGGTGGCAAAGTTAGTTAAGGCTGTTTCTTTGTAACTCTTGATAGATCTTATACGAATCCTCATTATGACATAAGAAGAAGAGATCAGACTTTGCTCAGATTTGGATTGTTTCACAGATTATATAATTAGGTTATTTCTATAACTGTATTTCCAAAACTTATAAGCTTTTCATCTTTAGTAAATCTTATATGTAATATAATGTACTGCAATAAAATATAAATCCCTTAGTTATTAGCCTCCTTTTTGAACTGTTGAAACACAAATGCTATTTCTCAGTAAAGAATGTTGGTACATTTAACAACGGTTTCCAAATACATAAAGCAAATTCTGATAGAACTGAAAAGAGAAATAGCTAAATCCACAAACATATTCAGAGACCTCAAAACTCCTCTTAGTACTGAACACAATTAGTAAACAGAAAATCAACACTAATATAGAAGAACTGAGAAAATAACAGGGTGCCTGGATGGCTCGGTCAGTTAAGCATCCAACTCTTGATTTCAGCTCAGGTCATGATCTCAGGGTCGTGAAATGGAGCCCCATGTGGGGCTCCATGCTGGGCCTGAAGCCTACTTAAGTTTCTCTTTCTCCCTCTCCCTCTGTTGCCCTTCGCCCGTTGGGCATGCACTCACATGTGTTCTCTTCATCTCTAAAAAAAGAAAAGAAAAAAGAAAAGAAAATACCATCCGCCAACAGTATCTAATTGACATTTATAGAACTCTATACCCAACCAGAGCAGAACACAACATTCTTTTCAAGGGCACATTGAACATTCATCAAGATAAATCATGAAACAAACGTTTGGCTTGTTGTCCTAAGTTATAAGAGAAACCTTACCAATTTAAAAGAATTGAAATCCTGTGAAATATGTTCTTTTACTCTAATTAAATTAAACTAGAAATCAGTAACAGAAAAACAACAGGAAAACAGCCAAACACCTAAAAATTAAATAATATATTTTTTTTTTTAAAAGATTTTATGTATTTATTTATGAGAGAGAGAGAGAGAGAGAGCATGAGATGGGGGAGGGTCAGAGGGAGAAGCAGACTCCCCAACGAGCAGGGAGCCCGACGCGGGACTCGATCCCGGGACTCCAGGATCATGACCTGAGCCGAAAGCAGTCGCTTAACCAACTGAGCCACCCAGGCGCCCCTAAATAATATATTTTTAAATAATCCATGGTCAAAGAAGAAGTTTCAAGATAAATTAGAAAGTATTTTGAAGTGAAGAGAAATGAAAATACAACATAGCAAAATTTGTGACACACAGTTAAAGCAGTACTTACGGGAAATTTGTAACATTTAATGCTAATATTAGAATGGAAGAAAGGTCTCAACTCAAAATTCAAGCTTCTACTTTAAGAAACCAGGAAAATCATACAATGGTGAGCACTGTGAATTGTGTAAGACTGATTAATCACAGACCTGTACCCCTGAAACAAATATATATAACACTATATGTAACTATAAATAAATAAATAAATAGAAACCAGGAAAATCAAATCAAAATAAACCCAAATCAAGCAAAAGGCAAAAAATAATAAAAAGCAGCAATCAATAAATTTTAAAACAAAAATAGTAAAAATGAAACAAAAAATCTGGTGCTTTGAAAAGATCAATGAAATTGATAAATCTCTAGCAGGACACAAAAAGAGAGAGAAATCAAAAATTATCAGGAATGAAAGACAGCATATTACTTTAGAATTCACAGATATTAAGGGGATAATAAGAAAATATTACCAACAACTAACCCTATGCCCATAAATCTGACAACTAAGATAATGGTCCAATTCTTCAAAAAGCACAAACTATTATTAATATTCACCCATAATGAAGCAGATAACCTATGCAGTCCTATAACTATTAAAGAAATTTAAGTCATAGCTTAAAACCTTCTAGGGGGCACCTGGGTGGCGCAGTCGTTTGGCTTCTGCCTTCGGCTCAGGTCATGATCCCAGGGTCCTGGGATTGAGCCCCGCATCGGGCTCCCTGCTCCACGGGAGGCCTGCTTCTCCCTCTCCCACTCCCCCTGCTTGTGTTCCCTCTCTCGCTGTGTCTCTCTCTGTCAGATAAATAAAATCTTTAAAAAAAAAAAAAAAAAACCTTCTAAAAGACACATTTTGAGATGTAGATTGTTTTACTGGCAAATTCTACAAAATATATAATTATAGAAGTATCATTAATTCTATAGAAAAAAAATCTATGTTTTTCTAAGATTCTTTTGAAAGTGATTTCTGAATGATCACATCAAATGTCAATACCCTGAAATTACATGAAAAGCTCACATTCTCATGTATAAATGTTGAAAACGCAGAGATGACAGAATCAATGTAGCTAAGTTTTATTTACTGTACTCATATGAACATGAATTTGAAATTTTTATAATCTCAAAGTTGAAATCTTGCTGTTGGAATTAACGCAATGCATAAAATAATTCATACATTCATTTCAGTAAATCATCCTATATTGCACATATGTGCATTTTTTTATGTATCCAGGAGAAGGGGAGGACAAAAACACAATCAGTGAGACACACACAGAGAGAAAAAACAGTGTATTTGATTCCCAAATATTCCACTCATTGACAGGACTGAGTATTAGATAGGAAACATGACTGCTCTTTCTTCAGTTGGCCTCAGTTCTTGGGTGTCTCCCATAAAGTGAGTAATTCTTTTTATATACATACTGAATATAATATGTATACTGTCTATGTGTATTAAATACATGCACATACACACATATATAAAATATAAGATTTAAGCCAATTAACTCAATGGCTAAATTAAACTAACCTGAAGAAGCAATAATCTATTCCAAACAAACACCAGGTATACTGCATTTTGTAGGTGATTTAAGAAAATTTTCAGAAATAATTTTTATTATAGATGATTTTTTTTCTTATGCATCAACTTCTTACGTGTAACCTGAGCAAAAGACTTAATTCTATTCAACATGATTCTGAGAGGTTACACTACCCAAGAAACAACTATTTGAGTATTTATATAGACACATTTTTAGGAAACGAAAAATGACAACATAATGTATAAGAACTATGAGAAACAGGGGAAATACTAATATGACATTAAAGAATGACCAGGTATACTAAGTTACATGATAATGAATATGGGCTGAGAACACTGAAGAATGAGAAAGGCTTTGGGAAAGACAAAGCCAAAGAGAGTAGGACAAACAAATGTGGTGGACATAGAACAAGTGCATACAGGGAAATTCACTGGTGAAAAGCAACCATGCTGAAAGAAAACATTAAATATTCTCACGATGAAATTTTCAATCTACCCACTACCTGAGATTGCTTGTCTATTACACAAGCTACCTCAACAAAATATGAGAGTATATGATATTTCCACCAATGGAGGTTCTAATTAAATCACTGTTTAAAGTATGCACTACACCATGTTTCTAAGAGTTTAAAAGTTACACTGATTACTGATTAATCATCAACATTTTAATCAATATTTTGCTTACTAACAGGTGCCCAGGTGACAGCTGTTGAGGCTATTGTTTTAGGGATTTTGCAGAACTGAAGATCACATAGAGGTCCTGAGAATTTTCTTGCCTATTCATACTCTGTTCATTTATTTCCCTTGAAAAACCAATTTGACATAGTGCATTACTTCTTCCCCTTTGAAAACTCTCCTTTTCATTTACATAAGACTTTAAATAACATATTGAAAAGTATATTTTTCATACTAGAAGTATTCACAAGATTTCAATCAAAAATACCCTCCAGTTAATGGCATAATATTATTAGCAGAACAGATACGGTCCCAAATTTTTTTGTGTGCATTTCTTTTATCTATTATCCCCAATCTCATCCCTACACCCGCCAAAGATATTTAATGCCATAAATTAATACCTTCTAAGCTTCTTTTCACTGTTATATTCTTATATGCCTACCAACAGATATAAAATTATATTTGGGGAAATAATTTATACCCAGTTGAAAAAGCAAATTATTATGCAAGCTATTATTTCCAAATAATATCTGAGTTCATAAAGAGGGAGAAAACTTAGTAGGTTGAGTAGTAGTATGTATGTAGTTAGTTTATGGGCTTTTTTCTTTGTTAGACTATCTCTGTCAACTATGGTTTTAGCTCCTGTAAATGCAAGCAATGACTTAAAGTAGGATTTTACCTATATTAAACAACTATTTTATTCCTTTCTTAAACATTTATGTATGCATAAGAATGTATCTAATTATTTGTGCATGCCTGAAAAATATATAAATCTATGCATTTCACGGTACTTGCTCATTTTATTCACTGTTGTATTTTGGAAATCCTACCTATGCAGATAAATGTAGATCTGTTTAATTCTATGTACACTCTGTGCAGTACTCTATCATATAACCATCTATTTTGTCTGTCCATTCAATCACTGATCATCCTTTAAGATACTTTGGACTCTTGCTATTACAAGTAATGCCCCAATGACATCCAATATACATGGTGCCTTTATAATTCTCAATTTGTCTTATGAGTCAAATACTGGGCTCATCCCTGTTGGTTTCTGACTTTTCTCAGGTCTTATTCCTTTAATTTTTCACTGCCTTATAGCTCTCTACTGCCTTGAAGGCCATAGTGTTTAAGATTTTGTCCAAAACCTTCAGTTACTCTCAATGAAATCAGTGGTGGTTACTCTCGCACAGTTACCTAAAACCCTTTATTTGTCACACTATCAATTCTTCCCCCTACCTCATGTTTTACTGATTGTCTTGCTCCCTCTCAATTTTTCAAGTACAGACTGAAAGTATTAGACATTATATGTGAGGAAACGTGATTCACAAAGTCCTCACTTATTTGCCCTGACCAAGTCATGGAAAAAACAGAAGAACTTCAGTATCCAACAAGTTCTTAAGTGGTCAGGCTTGCTACAGACCCTTTTACCTCTAATCCAGACTACAACCCATGATGATCTCTTCTTTCTTTCCCAAATCCAGCCCCAGTCTTCTTCCAAAGTGAAACTACCTAGACCACAGTCGCTCAGCTCATAATAAAACCACTATTTCATTTGCTCGCATTATTCTGTTTCCCTATAGTATTTTGCCAACTTGTGCATATTCTCCTGAATTTACTGTAATATGTTATTACTTTACTCTTAACTTAAACTGATACATTTTCCTCTTTTAATACAATAGATTTCTGATCCCTACTCCCCAATATTTCACTATTTTCCCATAATTCCAATTTGTCCCCTTCCTACAGTTATCACAACTTATAATGGTATTTTGTTCTATTATTTATCTATCTTCCCTACTAGAATGTAAACTCCATGAAGTCAGGAATCATGTCTGTCTAGGCACACCTTTGTATATCTAGCATCTAAAAAAATTGTCTGAGGGATGCCTGGGTGGCTCAGTCGGTTAAGCATCTGCCTGTGGCTCAGGTCATGATCCCAGGGTCCTGGGACTGAGTCCTGCATCCAGCTCCCTGTCACCAGGGAGCCTGCTTTTTCCTCTGCCTGCCACTCCCCAGCTTGTGCTCTCTCTCTGACAAATAAGTAAAATCTTTAAAAAAAATTATCTGATGACTCTCAGTAAGTATTTCTTGAATTATTAAATAACTGGGTTGTTTTCATGTGTCAGTGCTATGGATTACTATGTAAATTTTAAGATCCGTGAAATAAATAAAGCTGTATTTACAACAGCCAAGATATGGAAGCAGCCCAACTGTCCACTAGTGATGAATAAAGATGATGTGGTTTATATATAATGGAATTTTATTCAGCCATAAAAAAGAATGAAATCTTGCCATTTGCAAAGACATGGATGGAGCCAGAGAGTATAATGCTAAGCAAAGGAGGTCAGTCAGAGAAAGACAAACACCATATGATTCTACTCATATGTAAAATATAAGAAACAAAGCAAATGAGTGAAGGGAAAAGAGAGAAAAAAATCAAGACCTAAACTTTTAATTATAGAGAATAAAATGATGGTTACCAGAGGGGAGGAGGATGGGAGGATGGCTGAAATAGGTGATGGGAATTAAGGAGTGCACTAGCTGTGATGAACACAGAGGGAGGTATGGAAGTGCTGAATCACTATATTGTACACCTGAAGCTAATATAACACTGTATGTTAACTAATAGGAATTAAAATAAAAACTTAGGGGTGCCTGGGTGGCTCAGTCGTTAAGCGTCTGCCTTCGGCTCAGGTCATGATTCCAGGTCCTGGGATCGAGCCCCGCATCGGGCTCCCTGCTCGGCAGGAAGCCTGCTTCTCCCTCTCCCACTCCCCCTGCTTGTATTCCCTCTCTCGCTGTGTCTCTCTCTGTCAAATAAATAAATAAAATCTTTAAAAAAAAAAAAAAAACTTAAAAAAAAATTTTTAAATGAAACCAAAACTAAAGGGCCTTTTTAAAGTACCTACTATGTACCAAATACTTAAGGCGGTTTATTAATTTATCATAAAATCATGTAATTTTTATGGTATTATGATTCCCATTTTATAGATGAAGAAATTTAGATGCAAGGAAATTAAGTAAATTTCTTAAAGTTCAGTTGTTAATAGCAGAGTTGAATTTTAATCCCATTTCCATCTGATTCTGAACTCAGACCTATCTAGTGTACCACACTGCCCTACGGTAAGCACTTTTGATGGATAGCTTCAGATAATCTTCATAAGCCCTGCAATTAAAATTCTTTGAACTCTAGTGTGTTTCTCGGCCTCTTCTTTCTATGTGCTGGAACACACATTCAGGAAACAAGCAATTCCTGTTGGATGTACTGCATTCATATTATTTGTTTCAATTTCCTTGTCACAAAACTGTCTGGAATTACAATTATATATCATTATCCTTAAAGACATCTCATCTCCATAAATCTTAGGCCTGAATTATCGGGGTACAACCAATCTGCAGATGTCACCCTCCATACATATAAAATTAATGTTTTCCTGGATTAGTCATTGAAACTGAGCAGAATACCATTTTCTACTATCTGAAGCAAGAACATATGACAAAGAGAAAAGTGTAACCATGGCGTAAAATAACAGATGGGACCTAAGCTGTTGGAGGGCCAACATGTTTAACACTCAGAGGCAGAACCTAAGGTCCAAAGACGTTAAATAATTGGCCCAATGCTAAGCAGCTTGCTAATGGCAGAGCTGGCGGCATGCTAATCACTTTATAACATACATACCACTTCTTAGTTACTATTTCCCAGATGAATGGCTCATAAATAATAAATTGTAATGTTTCATCCTAAGAGTTTTATGACTTCTTTGTTCCTTTGTCTAATTCTCTTTTTCCAATGCCCATATTTTCATTAGGTGCTTGGTTCTGTAACCCTTTTGCTTTCACTACAACATTCATTAGTTACACTAATTGGACAATAAATTACTTCTCTACAAGGGGCAAACTCTTTCTCATTTCAAAGGCTATGAAAATGGAAACCCCAAGTAAATTTATTGGATTTTTCATGATAAAAGTTGGGACGTAGGATTTACACAGTCCAGGAATCTTAAGAACACTCATATTTGGTGATCTCAAATTTACCCTAGCATTTATGCATGGATTCCACAAAACGTTTATTGAGCATCTACCATGCTGCAAGAATTTGCTCATATGAAGATGATTAATTTGTATTCCTTGCCCACAATGAGTTCACTCACAGGTTAGTGGAATAAATATATACCACTACTGCCTATTAAAATGTTATGTAATAATATATATGATAAGAACTTCTGGGAAAAGTATATAGCCCAAATGATTTTTTGGGACCATTTCTTTTTTCAGCATTATTGTGATATAACAAATACAAATTGTATATATTTAAGGTACACAACTTGATGTTTTGACATAGGTTTGTCAAACCTTAGGTTTGACATTATTTCCTAATGTTTTGACATAGGAAATAATCACCACCATCAAGCTATTTTGAAGGGACAGTTCTTTCCCCATTGTATGTTCCTGGCACTCTTGTCAAAGTTCACTTGACCATAAAGTTGTAGGTGTATTTCTGGGCTCTCTGTTTCATTCCCACTGCTCTATGTGTCTCTTTTTATGCTAGGGCCATTCTGTTTTGATTACTAAAGCTTTGCAGTACAGTTGGAAATCAGAAAACATGATGCCTCCAGCTTTGTTCTTCTTGCTCAAGATTGCTTTATTTGGAGTCTTTCGTGGTTCCATTTGAATTTTAAGACTTTTTTTCGTATTTTTGAAAAGAATGCCTTTGGAATTTTGATAGGGATTGAAATGAATATACAGATCACATTGGGTAGTATGGACACTTTAACAATATTAATTCTTCCAACCCATGAACTTTCCATTTATCCCTATCGTCTTTCATTTCCTTTACTGATGCTTTATAATTTTCAGTGCACAAGTCTTTAAGCAATTTGGTTAAGTTTATTCCTGTTTCGGATATTTGCATCTACCTTCATCATTGAATTTTACTTTTAATTACTTTTCTCATGTAGGCATTTTTTCGTTTGATCAGACTACTGACTGGTCCCATAACATGAGTTAAAGTTTATTTTTTTCTATGTGTATACTCTTGAAGATTTTCAGCAATATTGGTAATGTTTCTCGAATGGTTGGTAGAAGACACCTGAAAAGCTTGCTTTTATATTTGTTATAAGACTTCACCCATTGGGTTACATTTCCCTAAGAGTTATAGGTTTATTCTTGCTGACTATTTCTCCTTGAATATAGAAATTTTTTGGATTTTTATTATTTATTGTTTCAAATTTACTGAAATAGATTTGCTTATGAAATTCTCTAAACTTTTACTATATATTTGAATCTGTACTTCCTTTTTCATTCTTAGTTTATTTGTGCCATTATTGTTTTTTTCAAGTTGATCAATATTGTCAGAGACTTGCCACTTTAATGAGCTTTTCAACAAGTCACTTATAGCCTTTTTGATCCTCTTCATTAGAAGTGTTTTCTATCTTATTGATATTTGATTTTTTTCTTCATTACCTTATTTCTCTGAATTCATTCCTTCTCATTTTCTGATCTCCTAAGTGCTTACCTCATTAATTTTTAGTCTTTCTTCTTTTCCAATATAAACACCTCAGGATATAAATTGTTCTCAAATAGCATTTTAGTTGTATCCTATTATAAGTTTTATATGCAGTTTTTGTCATTCAGGTTTATGTATTTCTGATTTTCATAATGATTTCTCATTTGATCAATAAATTATTTGTTCTTTTTTTAAGTTTCAAAATGGCTGGCTTTTTTTTTTTAATAATGACTGTATTATCAATTCTTGCATGCTTTCTAATTAAGTTTTATTGTTCTGAGTTTTATTGACACTGTGTCCTTTTTCATTGGTCTCTTCTTTTATCTGTTGATTAAGAACTTACACAAAAACAAAACAAAATCTTTCTTAAAAGGTTTCCAAAAGATTGACAACTAAAGAATAGAAAAGATCCTCAAGAAAGAACCAAAAGCTGAGCTTTACAAATAGAAAAATGTGGTTTCATTGCTACTTTGTGACGAGAGGAGATAGGAGACAGTAGTTATGGATAAGTTCCTTCCTGCCCCCCCGCCAAGAAAAAAATAGAAATAGTTCTCTATAAATACCCAATGAGAGAGTCCCTCCATTGTAAGTATCACAATATTCCTTAGATTCAAGCATGGCCTATGGTTGGCAATTAGAATGAAGGTCTATAAATCATAATGAGTTTTAGGAATACCGTTTTTTATCCGGCAAAATTACTACAATAGCTGAGGAGTGGTATATTGTAAATTTTACAAATGTGACGCTAGTGGTAAGATATTATGTATCTTCCTAGATTTTGGAACTTTAGAAACACCGGACTAATTGATGAATGAGTACAGTTTTGGAGATCATGAAGGATCTACACTAGATACAGCGGACAGAGGACAGCTCAAGCTATAGCTGCTGAAGAAGGAATTTGGTCATGAATTAGGTACATGGGTGAGTAGTCTCTGTTTGGGACTACACAAAAGAGAAACATTGGATAAGGAATATTTTCAGACTTGAACTTTACTAAACAATTTCTACAAGATGAGTGATTCCATTTGTGGGCTTTAATTTCTTTATGGAAAACTAATAATAGAAAATACTGTATTCATCTTGTTTGAATTTGGGTCTTTTTGAATTGATGATAATGAGTGAGGAGTGTAACATCGTGAACTGCCCATTGTATAACATGTACAAATGTGCTAGGTTAGACAACATCGTTAAGTGTAAAACACAACAGGAAAGAAAAAGAATATTCAATCAAAATATGATATAACTTTGCAGTTAACTTAATGGATATCTTAATATGACCGTTTTAGAGATTCTATTGTATGACAGCAGACAAGCATCCCTGGCAAGCCTGAACTCCCGTTCCTCACTGATCCCAGACAACTGTGTAAAAGCTGTGTACCCTGGAAAGCAATTACACATAGGGAGGTGAAGGACTTTCTGATGCCCTACTGGTCCCCTGCAAAGAGCGACCATATCTCTAGCTAATAATAGGTTTGGCTTTTAGCCTAATTGCTTAAAAGAAAAAAAAAAATTACACACACACACCTACATATCTATTTACCTATCCACACTTTAGGGAGAAAAGTGGGAAAATTCTTCTAACCAACTGTGACATTAAAATTTACAATAAAATATATATATATTTGATCTTGGTCCCTATCCATTCCTGGCACAGAGCTTCTAAAAACCCTTGGAATCTCCTAAGGAGAGAGATAAAGGTATCTTTCGTTATGTTAACAAAATGGCTTTTGGAATGTGACAGTAGAGCCAACAAGATTAGAAGACTGGAACTTTCATTGCCACCCCAGACCTCCAGAGAAGGGAGTGGCTGGAAATTGAATCAATTGCCAATGGCCAATGAGTTATATCAGTCATACTTAGGTAATAAAGTCTCCGTAAAAACTCATAAGGACAAGATTTGGAGAGCTTCCTGGTTGGTGACCATATGGAGATGTGTGGAGAGTGGTACTCTCTGAGAGAGCATGGAAGCTCCATGACCCTTCCCACATACCTTGCCCTATGCATTCCTTTCAATTGACTATTCCTGAGTTATATCCTTTTATACTAGACTAGTAACTTATTAAGTAAAATGTTTCTCTGAGTTCTGTGAGCCATTCCAACAAATAAATTGAACCCAAAGAGGGTGTCCTTGGACTCTCCAATCTATAGCCAGTGAGAAGAAGCATGGGTGACAACTCTGGATTTGTGGCTAGCATCTGGAGTGGGACTGGGAGAGGGCGCTCTTGATGGACTGAACCCTTAACCTGTGGGATCTGATGGCTATCTCCAAGTAGACAGTGTCTGAGAATTACTTGGTACTGAGAGAAAAAAAAAAACAACACATCACATACATTAGAACTGATACCAGACACTGGGTGTTAATACACAACTAATGAATCATTGAACACTACATCAAAAACTAATGATGTACTATATGGTGGCTAACTGAACATAATTTAAAAAAAAAAAAAAAAAAGAACTGGTATCAGAATTGTACCACCCCAACTTAGCTGCTCCTGAGGTGATACCAATCTAACTAGATCAATTCCCTGTCACTAAAAGAACTACACTTACAAATGGACACGCCTAGAGTCAAAGTAAAAGTCAAGTGTTAAGTATGTGGCTTTCACTACCATTTTCTTCTCAGGACATAAGAAAAAATAAGAGCCAGGTCCTGCCTCATCTGGGTGAGTCCCAGATAATCTCTCTTTCTTCATCTGTCCTCTATGGTAACTTTGTGTCAACTTGGCCAGACTAGAGCTCCCTATTATTCAATCTAACACTAAACTACGCATTGCTACGAAGGTATTTTGATTAAAGAGCATAATCAGTTGACTTTAAGTAAGGGAAATTATCCCAGATAATCTGGGTAGGTTTCATTCAATCAGTTGAAAGGCCTTAAGAGTTGAGTCGAGGCTTCTGTAAAGTAAAAGGAATTTGCTTGTGGACAGCACCCGCAGTTCACGCCAAAGGTTTCCAGCCTGCCCTTCCTGACAGTCTCAAAGGACTTCAGACTTGCCTTGCCAGCCCGCACAATCATGTCAACCTACTCCTTTCAGTGAATCTTTTTTTTATATATAGGGAATATATACATGGACTATAATCATCCTCATTCACCCATAATCATCCTTTCAAGCCCCATGACTAAAAAAGTAGTAGGACTTTTGTGTAAGGTTAGAAAGAGGTGCCACTCAGGATTTAAGCTAAAGTCATGAGCTCCAGCCCAATATTCCAGAGAGCTCTGCACTGGGGAGAAACTTATGTTTATATCTTGTTCAGGAAGCTCTATGATGAGGGCAGATTGGCTAAGGCAGAATCCTGGCATTTCTGGATATAGTCCCTATTCACAATGACATCTTAAATATATGAGGTCATCAAAACCTCACTGAAATCTGGACATACACACACACAGTCATATGCACACATGCACTATTACACATTCCTTCAGCCTACCTCAGAGTTTACCTGCAGCAACATGGCATAGTTCCCAGCACACATACAGCCTCCCCGCTGAAAAGCTACCTCTGAGATTCTCTGCCAGCAAGCTTCATTCATTGTCACTGGAGCTTGCTCAAACATGTGCTAGACAGCCTGCAATGCGTGGGGATTTAATGACCCTGGCATCCTTCAACCAATGGGGGATAGGAGTCACAGAAGAGGTATCTCAGACTTCCCATTACAAAGTGCAAAAATTCTCAGGAGTTTTCCACACGGTTCGTCACAGGGGTGCAGTCAGGACTAGTTCTTTAACTTCAATTTATTCTATGGGTAAAGCAAGGTCCCATGCCCTTAAACAGACCTTAGGAATCTCTCTGTTTTGTTATTATAAATATTTTTCTCAAAAGACTGTATTCAAGTATCTGTTAGGAGGCCATAGGAAGTCTTTTCACCCCATGGCAATAGAGTGTAGTAAGATTCAGGATGGATGAGAATCATGCCTCTCTTTTGTCAAGCAGGGAAAGGTCCACTGTGGAAAAAGAGACGGGGAAAAAAAGAACACTCAACATTTTGGGATTCTTTCAGGCAATCAAGAAGGAAATATAAGAAAACCAAGGTTTCAACAGAAGAAAAATAACATTAATAGATTTGTAAAGAACCACAACAAATTCGTCTCCCACTATCCCAGGACTGGAGTTAGAAAACCATATTTAAATATTAGATTCACCACTCACCAGATACTTGATACTAATAAAACGAGAAGATATTCCTGAGCCTCACATTTTCATCTATAAAATGGAGATAATCAACTGTGGTGATGACTGAAAGAAATAATTTATGTAAAATGCCATGAACTTTTAAAATTTATGCAAATGTTTTAGAAATTATTATTATAAAAGATCTACCTTTAGACATGCAAGAAAATAATAATTTGTTTTAAAAACTACAATAATACAAAAAGACTAAATAAAGTTTTAAATCCCCATGTTTAACCAACTCAGCATTTCTAAGAAGACAGGCGTGCTACATCACTGTTAGCAGCAGGTCTGCTCTATAAATCCCATTATTTGGTTATAAGTTTGCCTATTCAACTAGGCATTGCACTTTTATAATCATACAATACATATCAAAGGCTTCTGTTAGCTAAGAGGTCATAGAGAGCACATTCAACAGAAAGATAAAAGCACAGAATGAACTGAGCATTTAACAGAAAATAATTTCTTTGAACAAAGAAACAATAATATTTGCCCTTTATCTGGAAATGATTTCATGTCCAAAGGGTCTTTTTCCTTAAATAAAATGCAGGTATATTTTATGTTTTCTTTTATTGGACATTATATACCAGTAAACAAACCAAAGAAGTGATGGGGGTTGGGGTGGGGGCACCTAAAATAAAAACAGTAACAAACCAGTTGGGTTGATTTTCCCTTTTTTAGGGGCCTAAAAATGATGCGGGAGAGCGAGGTTCTTGTCTCACGGAGTTGAAGAATGACTCTCACAGACAAAGGAGAGTGACTAAAGGGATAGAAGTTTATTAAGCAAGGGTACTGAAAAAGCTCTCAGGAGTGAGAGGAGTCCAAAAGGGTTGACACTGAGGGCTTTTAGGGATGGTCTTTTATAGAAAGCTAACCAGGGAACTTAAATCTGTTTAACATCTCTATTGATAGCACCATTGATTAAGGACTAGTGATAACACCTTCAATGGCTTACTTCCTTTTTTAGGGTCCGGTAATTCTTGGTTGGTCACAAGTAGCTGTTATAACAAGACCTCACCTCTGACACCTAGGACAGGATGGTCTGGTTTGTTCCCTTATCTCTGGTTTCCTTTCATCTCCCACATTTTGAATTGTGTGAGCCTGATCCCATGGCCCCCTACCTAGCTCTCCCTGCCTACCCCTGCCTGTCCCTTATTCAAAAACATTCATTGTTTGCCCAGAGAGAATCCTTCTCACTTCCTGATCAAAGGCATTAAGAGTGCTTTGGCTAGCAATCTTGTCTAATTTTAAAACTATCATGTCAAATGAAATCCGTTAATAACTACCAATATAACACAGCATGAAAATGACGGTCAAATGCTATAGATTGAATGTTAAATAAGGTTCAGAGTATAAGTAGCTTTTAAGAGGGTAAATTTTGCTTATTTTAAAGAAATTTACTCTAAAAATGTGCTCCTAAACCACATGACAGCCCATATGTTCTTTCCCACTGTTCAGTAAGAGTAGTTTTCCTGTCATCATTGTGTTCCTTTTCTCCTAGCTGACAATGCCGTGGGGTTCAGGACATTGCACTCTATCGTTATAAAATCAAACCTGAATGAATGCCTTCTCAGCTTCATCCCCAAAAATCCAGCAATGAATTTTCCACAAGAGGTCAAAATCTTTACTAATGATAAAATGTTCTAGTGCTGGTATTCTGCCTACACAATCAAAGAAGGAACCTAGAGTATTCCTATTAAAAGGTCCCATTCCAGAAGACTGCACCTGGGCGGCCTAAGAAGGTCATTTTTGAATGTCATTAGCACTACAGTGTACTGGGCTCTGCTGTAGTTTTACCTTCTTCATTAGCTTTATTCTGATCGTGGGAAAGACTGCTGACCCCTGACCCCAAAGACTTTCCCTCATCAACCATTTTGTATTTATAATTCTATCATTAGTGATAATAATGCGTCTGTGTATTGTGGTTGTGGATGTAACAGGTACTTGTAAGCTACTTTATCCAGTTAGGGAGCAGTGCCTCACTAAACTAGGACATCTCGATTTTGATGGAAGAAGCTGATGGGCTAGGATCTGGAGGAAAAGACTAGTTCAAGAGGACACAGGTGTAAGGTCTGAGTGATCAAAAGACTTTGGACAATTAGATACAAGAGCTCTACTGGTGGATAAGACACAAATTGCAAAAGGAAGTCAGAAGAAACACTACCTCATAGCTGCTCCCTGAATCTAAGTGTACCCCCAACCTGTGTCTGATACAAGCAACTTCCTCAAAGCTCAAATATCCCTGCATATCGACTTTGAAAGGGACCTTACCAGCCGTGGCCAAACACTTGTTCCTCAGGGAAACTAAAATTCTGTCTTCAAGAGTGTTGAGAAGGAGCAGTTCCCATGTCACGGGAGGGAGGGAATGAAAGCCATGTGATACACCCATTCAGGGATCCATGTGTCCAGCTCACAAGAGAAGCTAGCCTTTGCTGAAGTAACCTTCCTCTTTTATAGATGAGTGAAGTTCATAAAAAGGATAAAATAGCAAGCCCAGGACCCCCGCTTCTGAAATCCGAGGCCAGTGACTTTCTCAGGCACCACACTGCCCTTAAGGGTTTGGATACTCATCCCAACCTTGTTTCCCTACAAATCCCGACTTGGGTGGAAATGGAAAAAAGAGAAATCTGCCAAATGACTTCTACATGCACAAAACGCCTATGTGACTTAACAGAAATTACCGTCGCTCCAGCTATCTCTAAATATCGTGGTGTGCTTTAGATTTACAATACCGAAATGAAAATAGTTGTAATAAGCTTGGTGATTCGTAATACCACCTGCCTCATAAATCAGTGTAATAAGGGGAACCTGGGTTAAACCATCATTGTAAGGAGTCAACATGTTCTAACTGCTTCATTCCTTTGCAGTGTATTTACTACTCTTTTAGAAAAGGTCACAGCCTTGGTGAAAAATAGAATTATACACCCAGAAGAAACCATAATAAGGCCTTTAATTTACCCCCCACACTCCAACGGACTTCATCCTAGATGGATTATCTACTGCCTATCATCTATGTCCTTTCTAAAACAAAAAACAAAAAACAAAACAAAAAAACCAGCCTCATAAAATGGGCTCAAAAAGTTCTTTTATTTGACAGCACTTTAAAAAGTACTAAGGCATTGTACAGATGTAAGGGATTATCATTCTTTATATTAAGGATAAAGAGTTCAAAATCTCCATCAGGAAAAAGAGTACAATGTTTCTTTCACATTTTTTTCAAGCAGTTCTTTCTCATGACCACCCTAAATCTCTCCTTATTCTATTTTTTTTTTAAAGATTTTATTTATTTATTTGACAGAGACACAGTGAGAAGGAACACAAGCAGGGGGAGTGGGGGAGGGAGAAGCAGGCCCCCTCCATTTTCCCCTTCTCTGCATATATAAATAGACATTGAAAATAGAATCACAGGATCTTAAGTTTGAAAAATACATCTCCCAGCTTATCTTTCTGATTTCATTAACGAAGATACTATGAACAGTTGTGGCCATAAACATAAATATGGCCTATAAGGGCTGAACAGTAACATAAATAAGGAAATCAGTGGAGTAAGAAAAGTTTCTTGGGTCTAAAAAAAACAAACAATGCAAGCAGCATGATAAATAGTAGCCAATGCACAGGCTGAGTGGAAGAGGCAGCAGAGGGTAAGGAGGGGGGAGACCAGGACCGTGTCAGCCCACCGGAGGGTAGCACGCCCCCAATTGCGACCACGTAGAAATGCAGGCGCCTTGCTAGCCGATTTCTCAAACGCCTGAAATCCACATCGTTCCCGGAAAATCTCCTGGCTTTAAAATTGGGGTACTAATTTTTTTTTAATTGATCAATCAATCAATCACCTACAAGCCTGTTCCAGGCTTCACCTAGCTGGTTCATGACATGATTCAGTGACATGATTCTGAACCCTCTTGCTGGTTTGTGTTCGGATGAAGAGCCTATGGAAGAATAGCTGGAGACCACTCCAGCGGTCGTTCCTACCTATTCCGTGGCCTGAGCGCGGGCGCTCCGGTCGGGTCCTCGGTGGCCCGGGGCTCCGGTCTTCCGCTGAGAAGTGCTGAGTAGGTGCAGAGGGCACCCCCTGCCTCCAGACCAGGCTGCCACCTCGGGCGGAGTAGCAGTAAATCTGGGAGCTGGAGCAGTCCATACACCCCAAAGTACCCCTGGGTCACAGCCTTTTCAAGAAGTGACCTGCTCTTCCTCCTCAACCTCTCCAGAACCTCCGCAGAGGGCGAGATCCCGCGTGACTTCCGCAGGTGCTCACGGGAAATGGTGCTGCGCATGCGCAGAACTTCCCAGGGGGGCATCCGCCGTCTCAAAACGGCTGAGTGAGCTCTTGTTGCTCCACACCGTGGCGCTGAGGAGGTAGCACGTGTTCCGCAGAGCAGTGGTAGGCAGGTTAACAGAAAACACCTCTGTGAGTAGCTGGTGGTGGGCCCTGCGATCAGTAACCACGGGAAGTCGTAGCTCTTGAAGGTTCAGGAGTGAGGTGGCCAATTAACAGGAACAGATCTGGGGGCAGCAGGAAATTTCAGCAAAGCTCCCTGGCCAGTATTCCTGGAGGCTATGACACTGACATCAGCCAGATTTTCGATGGCAACAATGTCATCAGTCACGGAAAGAACTCCTCCCGCGTCTTCTGAAGACTTAGGATGTAGATGCCATGAACTGTTCACTTGAAGTCAAGATTGGTGCCACCCAACTGGGTTTCTGCTGCATAGTGCTCAAGAACATCTTCCTCCTTCATCTGCAGGACATCAGGGCTCTGGGCATTGAAAATTTCCCTTTAAATTACAATGGAAATCCAGGACAGTACTGTTTGGACCCCACTCTGGGTAGCACAGAAAGACTGCCACCTTGTGAAATAAATTCTGTCCATGGGTTCACAATATGACCTATCTGCACATACCCTTGGACATTTGTTTTTGTCTTACAGAAACGTGACTGTAATGTTTCTGTTCACCCTCATGCTCCTCTCAACTTCACCTAGAGTTGAAGGTGGGAGGTTTCTCTTCGGAGGTCTGGGATTAAGGATACAGATTGCAACAACACAACAGCAGGAAAGAGACTCAAGAGGCAATGGTGTCTGTGATGCTGATTTCTTTAAGACCATGAACATCAGAAACATCTAAGATTTTTCACACAGGCGGGTCAGCTTTTAAATCACCTGTCAGATCTCTCTTTCCTACGCAGAATACACCAATTAGGCTCCCTTTCCTTATTTGTTTCTGTTTTTCCACCTTTATGTTGTTTGGCTTATTCTCCTGTGAGTCCTTTCAAGCTTGTTAAATTTGTCAAAACCCATACTTGACAAAATGCTAGACTACTGCTAACTCCACAAAATAACTACCGAGCACCTCTTCCTCCTGAAGGGAAATGATATGCTTGCTTAAATCAAATATTGATTTTTTTTTTAAAGCAAACATTAACAGTACACTGTTAGCCCTGGCACCGGATTAGGATAGAATGTGGCCTTTTAGATGGACTTTGATGCTTTGTTCCCTACTGCAAATGTGTTTCCCCTCTCAAAAAACAGAAATTGGGGGGGGCGGGGGGACAGGACACACTATCTGCATAGAAATAAAAACAACGCTCTAATATTAAAGAGAAAACACAATGATAGAAAGAGTCAGGAAGCAGCTCCGCGAAGCCATTACCATGCTTATTGCCGTTTGAAGGCAGAATGATTGAAGTTATTGTCTTAATGTAAGATTACTAAATAATGCATCCCATAAAGGAAAGACATTGTATTGGCCATAAAACGTGTGTAACTGCAACAGAATTCATACTTATTTAATGGCACTTTAGAATCCGATGGTAATTAAAATGAAGTAGGAATTTTTAAAAGGCAAGAGAAATTCGAACACACCAGTATATAAATTGAAACATTCTCTTTGTTTTGCAAGCACATAAAGAAGTAAGTTTCACATGGGTTTTTGGCTTCTTTTTTTCTTTTTTGGCCCACTGGGAACAACACAATTTTGACTCCTCAGTATTTCCACTTCTAATTGCTCGGAGGGTTCATTATCAGCTGTCTAAAGTGCAATACATCAACCTTGCAAAGCTGAGTTACAAAAGACGTTCACACATTTGATGGGCTGCTGTGCTAAATACATCTTAATTTGTGCTGCATCTGCTGTTTTCTCATTTGTTTGTCACGCTGTGAATGCTGCAGACTTTGTTAGAGCAGCTCCCAGATTTTTTTTTCTTTACAAATGCATCAATTCTTCATTTAAAAAAAAAAAATGGCTGTCTTCCATCATTGTTCATCTGTGTCTTGGAATGCCATAAACTCAATTCTGTTATGCACATATATGTATGAAAAAATCCTGTGCATTTGAATATGTCTATGTATTATATTAGAATAAATGCACATATTTTTGCATGTGCATCAAGCAAAACATTCAGTTTAATCACATAAAGCAAAACAAACTTTTTTCAGCCAGCACTGAATGAGCAAGGTGACAAACATTCCAGTTTCCTAACTCTGGCATGGATAAAAGTGCTTCAAGTCACCCAGGTCTGGTTTAGGTTTCCCTGCTATGCAGAAGATGTGCATCAGGGTGGGGCTCTCAGTTCCTACCAACTAAGCAGCCGCTCAAGTGGGTAACAAGCAAAGGCAATTCAGCAGGATCCAGAATAAACCAGTCTCACATTAGGGAAGTTTAAAGTCTATCTGGGAAGGAAGACAAATACCACCACCTCAGTCTTCACAAAACACAGGGTCCAAGGTAAAGGCAGGGCCTACTTCCTGGCACGTGACGATGCAGGCACACAAAGCCTGATTCTTACAAGAGCTGGGATAGGTTTAATGCTCTGCTGTCACCAGTTAGAAATTTTTAATAATTGATAAACAAGCGACCCTGCATCTTCATTGTGCCCTGGACCCCACAAATCATGTAGCTGGTCTTGGGTGCAGAATGCATTTAAGGAACGCTGCTGGAACCGCTGATGGATTAACTCAGTAGCATTTCAGGCTGCCAGTTCTTTTATCTTTAAGATCACAAAAATGTGGGGCGCCTGGGTGGCTCACTCGTTAAGCGGCTGCCTTTGGCTCAGTTCATGATCCCAGGGTCCTGGGATCGAGTCCCACATCGGGCTCCCTGCTCCGTGGGGAGCCTGCTTCTCCCTCTCCCACTCCCCCTGCTTGTGTTCCCTCTCTCGCTGTGTCTCTCTCTGTCAAATAAATGAATAAAATCTTTAAAAAAAAAAAATCACAAAAATGTACCCCTTGAAATGAAGAATAAAAGGTTAGAAGGAAGAAAGTGGAGAGAGAAGGAAGCCTGAAGGGAAGGAAAACCAAATAGTATTTACTTTGTATTCATATAGTTTGATGGGCCATGAGGGATGGAAGGCAGCCATTTCTATGTGATATTTATTCTGAGCACAGAGACTCTTTGAATGAAACAGGTTAAAGGAATATGCCTTTTGTCATAGGTTTTGGGATCACCAGCCAAATTTAGGCACTCAAAATCAGTCTATAACATTGCAAAAAAAAAAAAAAAAAGCTAAATACAGTTCTATTTTTGGTGTTTTTTTGACAACTTCCCACCACCCCTTCCCTCACAGTCATACACGAAATCCAAATTATTTCAGGAAACCCGAAATAAAAGCCAGGGAATACAGGGGAGTTGGAAACCTCGGAGAAAAGTCTGCAGCTCTTTTCACCCTATAGGCTGTTTATTTGGAGCAAGGCAGTGTGGACTGAGGGGCAGTGAGAGGCTGTCATCCTTTGTGTCTGTGCTGGGAGATGGGGACGCAGGGAGGCAGGTCTGCGCCTTCTCTTCTCCCACCCTGTACACCTCTCCTTCTCCAAGAGGGTGACAAGGACTCCATTTACATAATGCCAATCAGTCTACTGCGTCAAGCTTTCCCAAGAACACGCAGAAGTGATTACCAAGGCAGGCGTTATGACTGGTGGAGTCACAAACAAATCAGGGCTTCCATAATGGAGTATGTTGAATCAATAAGGCGTACTGTTCAACCAGGGCTGAGAAAAACACCTCATAAAGTAACAGCATTTGTAAAGGTTAATCAATTCAGCTAATTGTAAATGCTCTCAATTGTCAGTCCCTAAGCAGTCCCTTCTCTTTGTAGCTAGTAATTCACTGTGGGATGCAGCAACTCTAAAGCAGGAAGCGGAGAAAGAGGGGAAAGCAGTCAAATTTCTCATTACTCTCTCCATGTTGTGCTCTGTTGGTGTCTGTAAATGTCAATACATTTACCACAGGGAGATCGCCTTTTTTCCCTACTAGCACTACGTTGCCTCCTTCATTATATACAAAACAAAGTAAAGAGCCTAATTATCTTGGTCTAGGCAGATGGAGAGGAAATCAGGGTATTGATCTTTGGGGCAATACCTTAGGGCAATGCATACGACTAATACGCTGGGCAGTTAAAGGGATGGTCTTTTATTGACATTGGTAAGAAAAACACATCTTATTCTCTGCCCAGAATTGACTCAGAAAAAAAAAAAAAAAAAAACTCCTCTTTTTTCCTTCCCACTGCCTCCATGTCCCAGTAAGAACAAAACCAGTGGGGAGGGTTTTTAAATAAGTGTCTGTGGAGATGTGAGAAGTAGAAATGAATTATGTCAGATAGAAAATGATGAGATAATTCTACCCTAAAATTATAACTAGTCTCTGGCAGTGAAAGCAAACCACTGACTTCCATGGAACCAGGCAACTCTTGTCTTTCTACAAGGCTTCATGATCAGAATAGCCCATACTTCCAGGCCACTAATGGGTGTCCTAGGCAGGACACAGAATGCAATTTGTTTTAGTGATGCTGCAAGAGTCTTAGAAAATGGTAGTATGGGTATGGGATGAATGATAAATTATTTTAAGAAGAGTCACTTTCTTTTTTAAGCTTTCAGATACAACCTTTCTGCCCATTACCATGTATATGTGCATGGTATTACATTTCAGAAAGTCTTGTTTCCCTGGGGTTAGAGAAATTAATCTTCTATATTTAGAAAATATAGGAGGATAGTTATTTTCAAGGAGTATTTATATAAGCCCAAAATGGAGATAAGAACTATTTCAAATGTTTGGGTGCACGGTAATATTTACAGCAATGTGTGTAATAATAACTAACATTCACCCATTTATTATACCCTAGAAGCCAATGATGTATATAATTTCCCTTATTGAAACATGAACTGCTGAAGCACCCCGTCAATTTCCCTTTATTTCATCTGCAACTTAGTAAAATGTAAATGTCTTCTCCTTAAAAGTAAGGCTGTGGGGTTTTATGAAATTTGGAAACATACTAAGAATCACAATATGGGGTGCTTGGGTGGCTCAGTTGGATAAAGTCATGATCCCAGATCCTGGGATCGAGCCCTCCATGGCGGGGCGGGGGGCGGGGGTGGGGAGGGGGTCCCTGCTCAGCGAGGAGCCTGCTTCTCCCTCTCCCTCTGCCCCTCCCCCTCCTTGTGCGCATGCCCGTGTGCTCTCGCTCAAATAAATAAATAAAACCTTTAAACTGATAAGAACAGATACTACACTTGATCTTAGCCAAAAGGCCGAGAAGCAATATTAAATAAAACCTTTAAAAAAAATCACAATATATTATAAATCCTAAGCCTTCAACATTTTGACAAAAGAACATCCCTGTCTTTTACATATCTCACTTTAATGTTATTAATCAAAGACATCGTAAAAGTATACTTAAATCTATGAAAGGCCTCGTGTCCCTGTCAAATAGTTTGACATTTCAGATTGTGTAATGCACTCAGACAAAACCAGTGACACAGTCAACACGTACCACCCTGTTGACCTGAACAGCACTGAAAATAAGCTGGGGGAGC
This sequence comes from Neomonachus schauinslandi, assembly GCF_002201575.2. Lineage (NCBI taxonomy): Eukaryota > Metazoa > Chordata > Mammalia > Carnivora > Phocidae > Neomonachus > Neomonachus schauinslandi. The sequence continues at coordinate 18,477,348 of NC_058409.1, forward strand.
TTCTTGGCAGCTGGTACATCACAAGAGCTTTTATCCCCAAACACGTGGGATAATGCTAGATCTGTGTAGGAAGGTGGCGTGTTTAAAGTAAAATTAAGTGGTGCATTATAATAATAATGGAGCATAGTCAGAAAACAAAATCTCAGTGCTCCTCTAGAGTGAACAGAACCATTGGTTTACAGAAGGAATTCTGTCCTCAGTAAAAACAATTGCGTTCATGCATGAGTACAATTTAAAACATGCTATGTTTACCTCTGGAAAATGAGAAATTAACTAGTCAGTGATGTCCCAAAGCTATCTTACCGACAAGTGAGGGAAGACTCGCCGCTCTCCCACCTGCCCCTCCCTTCCCCTGTCCTCCCTCTCTATTCCTCCCCTCCCTCTTTCTCTAAAATAGACTCCTTTCATCTCACAATGCCATTTTCCCACAATTTCAGGAGAAATTTCCTGACATCTTTGAAAATGCCGAGAATGGAAAGTGAAGTTCTCTAAATGCAATTTTTCACCTTAAAGGAATTGAAATACCTGTTAGAGTTTCAAGAACTATGGCCCCAGGCAAACAGTGAGCAAAATTAACAAAACAACCCCCTCCCCACCTCAGGACCCTATTATCTCATTTCATTTACTGATTGTTCCTGAGCATTTGGTACCTTCATCCTCATATATATTCATTTGAAGCCTCACCCTTTTATACATAATGTAATTTTCTTTCCAGAGGATAAATTTTTATATCAGTTTAATAATTTCTTGAAGTTATACTGGAGTATCGCTCAACTCAATTCTAAATTAAAGCACTTATTAAAAAACTTTGAAGCCCTCTCACAATTTTAAATCACTGTGCACATAGCAATTTAAAATTATGGGAGCACTTTTATAAGCACTTGAATTTGGAGGTGATCAGAGACCTGAAAATGTGCAATATAGAGTAATTTAAAATTATTAGAGTACTTCACATTTTTTATAAGCTCTTCAGCTGGGAAGAGACCGGGTTCTAACATCTCAGCCTATGCAGTGCAAAGTGAAGTAGTCCTCTGCCTGAGAAGATTCACTCTATTAAATCAAACTACTTTAATAATTTTAAAATAATGTACAGTGAGCATGCTCAAATCTCTAAATTCACTTCTAAATTAAAAATATTTTTCACTTCCAACCTACAAAAGACACTTATGCGATAAAGCAGCAATTTACCCTTTCAATTTTAGACATCAAACTGCCCTCTCGCTTTTAGAGTAGTCTTGGGAAAAACAAACACCAAAATATTAAAATATTAAAAATATTTGTTCCATTTCTTTTAAAAAAAAATGGAAAAGTATCATGTTATGAAAATCCAACAACCTAATTGTATCTGAAAATATTTCCATTTCAAAGTAAACTTTAGTGTACTATCTTTTGGGATAGAACACTTTTACAGCCCAAAAAAGTGGCAAACTAATATTGATGAAGGATAACTGGAAGAGAGGCAGGCAAGGACAAGAGGGGTCCCCCCCCTACCCTACGAGGAAACCACCCTTAAAAGGATTTTACAGCACCCTGGAAGGAGCCTTCAACACTTTTCCACGTGATAGATGATGACAAAAGCCTGATTGGATGACAGATGCAGGGAGGGTTAATGAGATTAAAATAGTCCTCCAACAAGCCCATAAAAACCCCTAGACTTAGAAACCCCGATGACAACCCTCTTGGGTCCCCTCCTTCCTTGGGAGCTTTGTACTATCACTCAGTAAACCTTGCTTTGCTGCCCACCACTCTGGTCTACCTCTTCATTCTTTGAAGCAGCATGACCAAGAACCGAGGGCATCAACGGAAAAAAAAAAAAATCCTGTAACAATATCTCCATAGGGTTTTTAAGGTTAAACAAATAGCTAATTATCTTATGGAAGAATAACCTCTATCCCACTGAGATGTATGGATGATTCTTCACAATCAGGCAGCTGGGTTGCAACCTGGGAGGATATATATGGACCCTACCATGTCTTCTGAAGAACACTGCTGAGCTGGACGAAAGTACACAGTTCCATAACATTCCCCCAATCTACTCTGGAGTTCGGAGAAAGGACAACGTAACAGAAGCATGATACGTACTATACTAAATGTACATTTGGCAAACATGCCTTTCCGGTCATTCAAATCCACTGATGTGATTTTGTTCTTGTGAATCCTTATACTTTCTATAGCCAGGTTAGAAGGTAGAATTCTGGTCTGGATTAATTATTTCTATTAATAAAGAAGATTATTAACCTGTTGAAAGGAATTCTAATCTCACAGCAAAATGATTTAATTTCTGTTATTTTATTGAGGTATAATTAACCTACAGTGCTGTATTAGTTTCAGTTGGACAATGTAATGATTCAAGAATTCTATACGTTGCTCAGTGCCCATCAAGATAAGTGTACTCTTAATCCCCTTTATCTATTTCACCCATCCCTCCACCCACCTCCCCCCCCACCAGTTTATTCTCTGTATTTAAGAGGTTTTTTGTTTGTTTCTGCTTTTTTTCTTTGTTCACTTGTTCTTTAAATTCCACAAATGAGTGAATGCAAATGGTACTTGACTTTCTCTAATTTATTTCACTTAGCATTATACCCTCAGGTCTATTTTTGTTGTTGCAAATCGCAAGCTTTCATTCTTTTTTATGGCTGAGTAATATTCCATCATCTTTATCTATTCTGTATGGATGGACACTTGGGTTGTTTCCATATCTTAGCTATTATAAATAATGCCACAATAAACAGGGGGTTGCATATATCTTTTTGAGTTAGTGTTTTCATTTTTCTTCAGTTAAATATGAATAAATACCCAGTAATGGAATCATTTAATCATATGCTAATTCCATTTTTAATTTTCTGAGGAACCTCCATAGCGTTTTCCACAGTGGTTGCAACAGTTCGCATCCCCCACCCCCACCCCCAGTAGCAGTGCACGAGGGTTGCTTTTTTCCCACATCCTCACCAACACTTGCTATTCCTGGTGTTTTTTATTTTAGCCATTCTGATAGGTGTGAGGTGAGATCTCATTGTAGTTTTGATTTACATTTCCCTGATGATGAGTGATATTGAGCATCTTTTCATGTGTCTGTTGGCCATCTGGATGTCTTTGCAGAAGTCTATCCAGGTCTATTCAGGTCCTCTGTACTTTCTGGTGTTTTCAATGTGGTTACTGAGAGACTATTGATATTTGCATCAGGAATGAGAGGATTAAAAACTTATTTGGGTAGTTTATTCACTCCATTTAAACATAATGACCGATCTACCTACTTCAAATAAGTAGGTAGACATCTATAAAACCATTTTGAAAGCTTAAAAAATTTTTTTCTCTTAACTATCAAGTAAGTGCTAGGAGGTTACCTTTCCCTGCCTTCCCTTCCCTTGCATCTCCCCCCTCCCACCTCCCCTTCTGTCCCTCCCCATCCTTTTTCTTATATTCTCTCTCTCCCTCCCTCAAAGGTCCTATTCATCTGAAAATTTTTTTTTTAAGATTTTATTTATTTATTTGACAGAGAGACACACAGCGAAAGAGGGAACACAAGGAGAGGGAGTGGGAGAGGGAGAATTTAAGTGTAGTCACACTGGATCTACTGGAAGGTAATCACTTAGTACCTCCTTGTTCTTTGATAGTACTTGGAATTTTAACCTATAGCAGAATTGATCCTAACTAATGTGTTTAGAACCCACATGTGAACTGGCGTGGTTCCCAATAGCAGTTTGCCACTAGTGGAGAGTACGCTTTAACTGTTACAGCTCATCAGGGAATAAGGCTACAATATATGCAAGCACTGCTCTATTGAAATGTCCTTCTCGCTTGTCACAGAAACTTCCAGAGCCACTTCATCTCACACTACTGATGCTGCCTGAAAATTAAAGTCTCCTGGAGGCGGAGTTTGGAGTTAGTAATGTCTTTGAAAGTGCTCTTTCTTGGAATAGGCTCTTTCATTGAGAGATATGCCAAGGACATCCTTAAAGTCAGAGAAGGAGACTTATTTGGAGGGTTGTTGCAATGAGTTTTTAAACTTCATTTCAAAGGCCAAGCACTGAACACCAAAGACGAAATTGGGAAATATGGCTCCATAGCCCTTTATAGGAAGAAAATGAGATTCTGGATTTTGGATTCTAATCCAATGACAGAACTCATTGAAGGCAGGGTACACATATTGCCCAAACTCTCTAAATCTTCCCACGGAGAAATACGTGGATGCAACGAGCATCCAACGTCTCAGTGATAATGACAATAATGGACTCAGCGGATTTTTCATTTTAAAATATTCATGTGTATCATGAAATCAGAAATATTATCTCTATGAAAACGTTTCTGCATGTGATGTAATGAGCACTGGGTGTTAACATAAGACCGATGAATCACTGACCTCTACCTCTGAAACCAATAATACATTATATGTTAATTAATTGAATTCAAATTAAATTTTTAAAAAAGAAAATGTTTCTGAACTTAACCTATAAAATCTTTCTAACTAGCATACTGAAAACTTCCAGAAGTTATATGATACCTGCTTCTACACAAAAGCATTTTGAATTCTACCGGATTTGCATTTGTCTTTATATGATGCTCAAACTGCCTTGGTTTTCATGTTATATCCAACAAAAATTGTTCTGGAAGAAGACCAAAAGAAAGCTGTTCTTGAAATGGAAATGTATAGTATTTAGATGGTTTGTAGGTATTCAATGGGATCAGTTCTTTGTCTGTAGCATCCTAAGAGCATGTAACTACCCAAGTATTCAGGGGTAATAACACAAAATCCTCTATTTGTGCCTGCAAACTAAAATTGTCTTTCAAGAAGCTAAAAAAATCTAAATAAGTGATCATTAACCAGAAGTTAGAAAGAGATGATGAATTCGTGTGTGCCTGAATTGAGAGACAAATTTGAGTATAAATAGTAGAAAAAAATCATAAGAGCACATCTATGGATTCTTGTATGTTGGAAGCAGAGAAGACAGTTAAAGGAAGCTCTAAGAATTTTTTTCTCTAATATATGGGTTAACAGAAGGCCTCTAAACAAAATTTTTACTATAATGAATAGGTAAAAAGTAAGTCAGGCAATTTTAATACAAAGAATTTGAAAATCAATGTGGATATTTCTAAAGAAGTAGCTATTGAAAGCAAAAATGTACTTGTATGCCTAAATCTAATATCTAAAGCAGGGATCTAGATGAAAATATAATACTCATACACACTTGGACTATGCAAACATAGTGAAACATGATGCACCTGGAACATTCGTCAATGGTTGCACTCAGGATATGTCATTACATCTCTCTGTAACCACCGCTTTTAGGATCCTTATATAAAAGGTGAGAGAAGCAATATTGGATGATACCAATCTATGAGTCTCTCCCGTGTGCAACATTGACTTTAGGACCGAAATCAGGGAGATAATACTCAAAACCCCTTGTACATATGTTGTAAAGACGGATGTGTACTTTTAAGATAAAACTTTTTAATTCCCTTGCATTTTCCTATAGCAGTACCCTATGCTCATTGACATGAGTGTATTTAGTGCTATTTTATCAGAAAGCATTGCTAAATAAACAAAAATGTCATTAACATCGTGGCAACTTTAAGTAAATCTTTGCCTAATGATAGGTCCTTTAATTCCTAGTGCCTACTGCATGAGTTAGTCCATTTAAGTGAGAAAACATGTTTTGTCAGATTGTGTGAGTCTGACAATTTTTTGAACCAAACTAAAGCCTTTTGAGAATTGAATTCCATTTGCTTCAGGGGGGAAAAGAAGTGACTTTCTGGTTCAAAGGAAAAATGCTTAGAAGCCATATTTGAAAGGCTCATAAGGGGTCTTACACATCAAATAGCTCTTAGAAAACAACATTCTGATGAGTTAAGTGTAAATTAATTAGAAACATACAGATTGCTTTTCCCTGGCTATACACATGGGTTTCAAGGTTTAAGAAAGAGTGTTTGACGAGGTATGTTTGGAGCTTTCATGACCCAAAAAGCATAGTAAAGTAGTTCAAGATGTTTCCGTGAAACAGAGATACCTGTTTCCTCGCAGGGATCTTTCCAAACAAATACCTAATGAGTTCTTATTAAAACATGCAGATGCAGGCAGGTACTCCATTTTGTGTTCATCAAGTCTATCTAAAAGAGGATTTTTCCCTGCTAAGAAGCTGATTAAATCATTATAAATGAATTCCAGCCATGCAGTGCTTCTGAAAGGGGAAACATAAGTGAAATAAGCATGAAGACATGCTCACTGCAAATCTGTCCTGTACTAGGAGTAGGAGACCATTTGTGGGTGGAATCCCTGAGGTACTAAGACTGCAGACCCAGGAGTAGTATTTCCAAAAAGTTTCCTGGATAATATCAGATTATGAGAATTTGGTCCAGGTAGTCTGGCTATATGTCCATCAAGTGTTTATATCCAATTAACAAGGAAATACAACTTGTCAAAGATATAAAAGCAAACGAACAATCGTGGAAATGTTTGCAGACACTCGTTCCCTAGCACCACTGCTACAGAAAGTACTTTAAAATGTTATCATTAGCAAATAGTTATTGCACATCACTTAATGGTGCTGAAACTTAATGCCATTAGAATGCCCAGAATGCATATCTTCAAACCCACCACTAAGGGGGGCAAAAAAAAAAGAATGGAAAAAGAAAGAGGGAGAAAAAAGAGACTTAAAGTGTATAAAACATTACCCTTATATGTTTTGCTAAGTGATTTATTTTCTCTTAATTCTGTTTCCAATTAGCTAAAATAAAATTAGGACATCCCTCTTAAAGTTGAACACACATGAAGCACCAAGGCCATCCAAGAAGAAGTAACTAAGCTCAACTTCTCCAAACCCCTTAATTCTTATCTTAATATAAGGATTACTCGGTTCATATTTTTAATTTACTATAATAAGTGGTTCTTACATTTCCGCCCCCCCCCAGGGTCCTTAAAAACTTAGAAATATCCCCCAATGATAAATTTTTGAAGAATTCTGAAGTTAAGTTTTATATAAAAATTATACTATTACAGGGCTCCTGGGTAGCTCAGTCAGTTAAGCATCCAACTCCCAATTTTTGGCTCCGGTCATGATCTCAGGGTCATGAAATCGAGCCCGGCCATCAAACTCCTCACTCAGTGGGGAGTCTGCTTGAGATTCTCTCTCTCTCCTTCCCCCTCTGCTCATCCCCCTCCTCTCTAAATAAATAAATAAATAAAATCTTTTAAAAAATGATGCTATCAAAATTTCAAATAACTGATAGGGCTGCTCAAAAAAAGTCACCACTAAGATAGCTGTACTATTTGGTTTAAGTTCCCTGGAGCCCCTTGAATAGAAAAGCCTCCAAAAGAGTTTTTTTTTAGGTCTCCATTCTAAAGTTGACTTCGGAGTACCATTTCTTCGGTTAACATGATGGCATGCTACATTCCAGGGGAGACGTGGCAGCTCAGAGATATCTAAGATGTAATATCCATTCTATAATCAGGCAGCACTGTCACACATCTATTTATTTTCTTGGCACTTAATTGCTCTAAAGTTCCACTTTTGGTTGTGGGAGATTTCAAGAGAGAACTAACCATGAGCGTTTGCTTTCTGGGCCCTAGAGGCAATGTATGTCCAAGTGGATATATTCCATCATAAAGCCTTACCTCAGAAAAATGAATTCAGTGGTTCACGGCCAGAATTTTCAAAAAAATATTTGTTGAAGATGATTGCCCCTTTGCAGGACATATATAAGGAGGCTTGCCATTTGTAATTCAAATTCAGTAATGCATTGAGTTAGAAATGTTCTCATGCTTACATTTTTCTTTTCATCTTACATCGTCCCTTCCTATTGCTAAAATATTTCTTTGTTCTTAAAGAGATTTCAAATCTATTGACTCTCCAAACCTTAAGGTAAAAAATTAGTACCACCAACTCCCAATTTGCTGGCTGGTTATCTTTTAAGCATTTAATATGAAGTAGATAGATTTGCAACTCAGAACAAGCTCTCCTATAGAAGTACACAAAATGCATTGTACACTTTTGGTAGATTACTAATGATACTAATTCAGTTGGGCATAGCCACGTGGATAACATAGCTTCCATCAGAAAATCTACTCTGTCCTCCAGCTAAGGACACGAGATCAACCTCTGCTTGGTGGGTACCCAGAACAAGTGGTATGGGAAGAAGAAAGCGAGGTAGGCACTGGTGGACATCAGAAGTGTGGTGATCCTCTGTAGATACTTAAGAGATGGATTTTCTCTTAGTTCATATTTCCCAAATGTTGTCCTGCCCTAACAGAAGTGTCCTAGGACTCATTGAAATATGTTCTTTCATAAAAGTTTTCTATGGATAATGAACTTGAAGAAATGTTGGACTAAACATAATTAAACAGGTTTCCATCCTCTGGGATTTGGGGGATGGGAGACATCCTCTGAGAATCTCCAAGCCGGGGCTGAAGTGTGCAAGATGCCCTTGATTCATGAGATTTTGGAACCTCTGAACAAGGACCTAGGTCTCCCTGAACTAGTACCCAGGAAATGCTCTGGTTATTCTTTGTTTAAGTATTCTCAACTGAAAGGAGGGTGGTTGCCACAAGGACCTCCCTCCACAGAGACCTGGTGTAGTGCCTCCCAACTGGAAGCTCTCCTATCTCTTTATTATCTACCTAAATCATTCGTAAATTGGAGACTGACAAGATCCTTTTTTATTAGGCAAAATAATTGATAGAAATATGTCAGCACCTCCTAATGTGGAGACCTACACGGCGATGTCAAAACCAAAACAAACAAACAAAAAAATTGAAAGGGAGATTACAGTTACACAATCTGACCAATACAGTTCTTTTTTTTTTTTTAAGATTTTATTTATTTATTCATGAGAGACAGAGAGAGAGAGAGAGAGAGAAGCAGGCTCCCAAGGAGCAGGGAGCCCGATGCGGGACTCGATCCCAGGACCCTGGGATCATGACCTGAGCCAAAGGCAGACGCTTAACCATCTGAGCCACCCTGACCAATACAATTCTATTGGCTTAAAAATAGGATTAAATCCATTGCAGAGAATACTGTCAGCTGTATTGATATCATTAATACATCAATATTATTCCAAATAGATCTGCCTAGAGACTTGACTAACACATACCAAAGCAATCTCCCTTTCAAGGCTAACACAGTTGAAAGAAAAGAAAAATACTTGAATGGGAAGGCAAAATAAGGGACACCTGGTTTAGAGTCTCTTTGTGTTTATAAGGTGCTTTACACGTTTTGTACTAGACTTTATAGACTAGACCATGGTGTGTGGTCAGAGGGCAATGCCGAGGCTCTGGATTGCAGCAACCAGGTATGTGTTAGGAACTTATATATAAGGAGGCTATAGAGTCCATTATTTCTGCAGAGCCTGCCGTTACTGCAGTTCAGACATCCCTGGAAGTGATTTCCTTTCAGCCAAAATGTCAGTATTATACAATCCGTCCATTGCTTCCATGCAACCCTTAACGAGGCAGCACGAGGTGAGCGAGTTGCATCACAGGGCACATAGAGAAGGGGCACGTTTGGGCATTTGGCAGATTACACAAATGAGAGAAAATAAGGCTTACAGATAGAGGGGCTGAATGAACTATTTTTGCATTTGCTGTAACATCTCTGTTACAAGGAAGCAACGGTTCCAACACAGGTCAAAATGATCCACAGAGAACCTAAAGAGAAGGTAGAAGGACCACTCTGACAATGAAGCTTTAGAGCCAGCAAACAAATACTTCCTAGAGAAAAACCAACACTGCCAGGTCTTTAATGAAGAGAGAATCTGAGTATAATCTAAATCAGAGGTTCTCAAACTCTTTATTTTTTGTATCTCATTTTTTTTTTAAAGATTTTATTTTTAAGTCATCTCTACACCCACTGTGGGGCTTGAACTCACAACCCCAAGGTCAAGAGTCACATGCTCTACCAACTGAGCCAGCCAGGTGCCCCGGTTCTCAAACTTTTTAGTCTCAGGGATACATCCCCTCTTAAAAATCACTGAAGATCTGGGCGCCTGGGTGGCTCAGTTGGTTAAGTGACTGCCTTCGGCTCAGGTCATGATCCTGGAGTCCCTGGATCGAGTCCCGCATTGGGCTCTCTGCTCGGCAAGGAACCTGCTTCTCCCTCTGACCCTCTCCCCTCTCATGTGCTCTCTCTCATTCTCTCTGTCTCAAATAAATAAATAAAATCTTTAAAAAAAAAAAATCACTGAAGATCTCAAAAGGCTTTATGTGGCTTGTATTTCCTGTTGTTTACTGTATTAGAAATTAAAAGTAAGATATTTTTTGATATGTGTATAAATTTAGTGAGAAGAGTGATATTGTTTTACATTTTGCAATTCCTGATGCTTAGCAAAAGAATCAGCTGCGATGTCACGTGCTCTCTGGAAAATGCCACTCTACTCGTAGAGAGAAAGCAAAGTTGTCAACCAAGTACATAAGGTCTTGGTACAATTATAAGAAAAGTTCCATCTTGCAGACAACCTGAAAGACGGACAGGGGCCCAGAGGAGAATCCATACTCTACTTTGCGAACCAGTGAGCTAAAAACACTGCATAGTACGAATATTTACACATATAGATATACTATGTATAGAATAAAATTCTCATGTTAAGGACTTACTAACCTGTAGATGGATTATTTCATAGTGTAAGTTCAAACATCCTTAACTGTTCATTTCTTCCAATGGTATAAAGCCTGCAATACAAATTGCAAGTCAGAATGGCAATAAAGATAAAAAAGGATCTCATACCAAACAGAGGCCTAACAAGATGCATTCCGTTTTTTTTTTTTAAAGATTTTATTTATTTGACAGAGAGAGAGAGACACAGCGAGAGAAGGAACACAAGCAGGGGGAGTGTGAGAGGGAGAAGCAGGCTCCCCGCTGAGCAGGGAGCCCGATGCAGCGCTCGATCCCAGAACCCTGGGACCATGACCTGAGCCGAAGGCAGACGCTTAACGACTGAGCCACCCAGGCGCCCGAACAAGATGCATTCCTGACTGTCAGTACCAAATATCATATTTTCACATGTGGTACTATTGTGTCCCAATAATGAGGTAGATGGAGTGAGCATTATCCTATTTTATAGATGAGAAAAGTGCACAGAGAGGGGGTAAGTGACTTATCCAAGCACCATAACTAATCCGTGACAGAGTCAGGAATCGATCCAGCCCAGTGCTGCTTTGGGCTTATCGCTAGGCCAACACACAATGCCAAAACACATGTTTGGAAAGTGAAGATTATTACTGGGGTGTTGTGTTGCCTGATTTGTGTCTTTATAATTCTTCACTTACTTGGCCAAATAGCTGTTCCGGTAGATACATAGTTGGTGCTTTAGTATTATTTTGCTAAATGTTCCACTTTAACATTTTGAAAATGTGTAATTACTCCCTCTGACCTTAATTTTCCTTACATGTAAAATTTGGACCTAATTACGGCAAAGTCTCCAGCAACAATGACATCTTAATAACTAATAAAACAAGGCAGATCAGAATCTGCAATTTAATTTAAACAAAACAAACCAGTCGCCTCAAATTGGGAAAATGTGCAAGGACGCTTGCGGTTTACTCCAGGATAGTGGATGGTATCGGAATGTTCTGGAAGCCAGGCATCAGGGATGCTTACATCCTGCAAGCCTCCAGAGAACATGCACAATACTTACTCTCTCAGTGGCCCACGTGAATTTGCAATGTTTTGTGGACAGCCACATGGGTGAACATGTTTGTCATTTTCGGAACCTGGGTACTAGCTCTGTTGATGCAAAACCTTTCTGCTGTGTTTTAATAAGTATTGATTTTTCCAAAGATGAAGCTACCATCTAAAGTGAAGGAAGATTGTTGGGGGCGCCTGGGCGGCTCAGCTGGTTAAGCGTCTGCCTTCGGCTCAGGTCATGATCTCAGGGTCCTGCGATCGAGTCCCGCATCGGGCTGCCTGCTCAGTGGGGAGTCTGCTTCTCCCTCTCCCCCTGCTCCATCCCCCTCCCACTTGTGCATGCTCTCTCTGTCAAATAAATAAATAAAGTCTTTAAAAAATAAATACATAAATAAAGTGAAGGAAGATTGTACTTTGTTTTATCCGGAGATTTACCAAAAGTGGCCCATTGATTCAGAAAAGCGTGTGTGGTACCCATACTCAGAGCTGTGATACTCAGGTGGTCCTACACACTTGGTGTGAGCATCTGACTACACCACCAGATCTACTATCGAGAGACAGCAGCACCTACAAACATATCGAAATAGTTGACTGTAAATCGATTTCCAATAGTTCTCCTTTATAATTAAGATGTTTTGTCAATACTTTAATCAGGTATGTATAGGTAGGTTGTATTATTTGTGCTTTCCATTGTCGGATAATAAAGGGGCACTTCCTAATTTTTTTTTTTTTTTAAGTAGAATGCTGTCCCTGCTAAGATCAAGAACCACCGGATTAATTTCCTTTAGAAAATTCCCATTTTTTTTCCTGCTCAAAAATTTAGTTTTAGATTCAGTATTAATAGGTATTTCTCAAATTTCAATCCCCTTTGAAAAACACACTTATGGTTACTCCGTTTGTGTTAATAAAACAGTGTGAAAATAGCCTGCAAAGTATCTGGCTAAAGGGTTTGACACGTTGGGGTTTTGGGCGAGAAGAAGAGGATGATGTATTGGATCAACTTCAAAAGAAGCAAATTAAAGGTATTTTGGGTTATCTAATTTATGCAGCTTCGCGCTCCTCTAAATTCAAAACCCACAACTGCCTCCACCACAACCATCAGCACCAACACCAAAGACATACATACTTGAGAGAAGACAACCTTCTCTCCACTTTACCTACTCACATAGAGAAAAGACGACGTAGTTCAGAACACTATTGATTAAATGAGGGAAGCTGCGGGGACTACTGGTACTCAAACATTCTCCTGAAAATTATTCCTTGCAATGTATACCATAGGTTCAAAGTGAGTGTTCTTTTCAAATACGAATGATCTCCATTTATAATTAAATACTGAAAACAATTTCAGTGACAAATGAGTGCCGTTTACCAAAATTAGATAAAAGTCATTGCCAAGTTTTAAAATCCCAGTGAAGTTTTGATCAATGCATTCTACAACAACAAATAATTGTGATATTTATTTTGCTACCTGTACATTAAGTTTTTCCTTGACTGCTTTCCTGAACCACACAATTATGTGAAGATGTATTTTCCATGCTTTCTGCAGTCTGAGATACATTTTTTTGAAAATTGAAGATGAAATGACTTCTTAATCACGTCATTTTTTCCCCTCTGGAAGACACTGCCTTTTTTACTTACTGGTTTAAAAACTGCCCAAATCAATACAACTTTCATGGTTGGGTACCAGCCTACTTGATTATGTTGGGGAAATACGTAGAGTGCTGGGAATAGCATTTACTTCTCTGGCTCAATTAGTTTTGTAGCAATGGTTCATTAACAGCATACACCATTAATTTAGAATAAGCCCTCCACTAATAATGACAATTGATTCCTTTTTTTAATTTCTCTACAACCAAACGACACACTTTACAATGAACCCCAATTTAAAGTCCTTCGGGAATTTGGATTACATGACACCTTTTCAAAAGGTTATATTTGATGACCTAACCCACCTGATGTTTTTCTCTTTGCCACATTTAAAATATAAAAGTGCATCTAATTAAACGATTATAATTTGAGTTATTAACTTTTAGTAAAAAATTAATAAGCATTTCTAAAAAGAAAAAGAAAACTTCCCCACATAAATTTCCCTTTCAACTTACGCTAACATCCATTTTATAATGAACTACAACACATGGCGTCTTTCCAGGTTTAAAGACATTACCTCCATCATTCTCTGTGGCCTGAAAGTCAACATTTTAAGGTACCAGCAACTGCTCTCTCTGAATACACTGACCTCGAGCCAGTCAGACATTCTTTTCTGCTTCAATTTCTCAGCTATAAAACAGATTGATGATATCTAGAAATATATGTTTTACATACACAGTAATGCCAGCCTTACTTGTCAACCAATCCTACTGACTACTATTCTTACTATGCTATAAAAAATAAACTCTTGTTGGCATAAGTATAAATCCCAAGTGCAGAGTCCCTGAATTCAAGTGCTGATTTTGCCGCTTATAAAGCAGATCGTGTTGGCCATGCCATTTCACCTTACTGAGCATCTATTTCTGCATACATCGGAAGTGATTAATGATACATATTCTGCTTCACTTCACGCACTTATGAACATCAAATAAGAAAACTCGTATGATTTTCAAATCACAGTGGGAAGATGACGGAGAGAAGGAACAAATATATTTCAAAGACCATGATGTGTTTTCTGCTCTCTGGAATCCTGAATCCACCAGCGTGTATTTCTAACAAGCCAAAATAGTGTGATCTGAATGGAACATTGTAAACTAAACAAAGGCACATCTATATGACTACTATGAGCCGAAACAAGGATATGCGGCATGGTCTACCTAACTATAGTTGAGCCCCAAATTCAATCTCATTGCATCAGCCATAAACAAAGTAAGGACTTACAACGATAGGTATATCACATCAAATCTACTATTGCGTTAGAACTTCCTTTCTTGAATGAGATCTTGCCATTTGCAACGACGTGGATGGAACTGGAGGGTATTATGTTGAGCGAAATAAGTCAATCAGAGAAAGACATGTATCATATGACCTCACTGATATGAGGAATTCTTAATCGCAGGAAACAAACTGAGGGTTGCTGGAGTGGGGGGTGGGGTGAGAGGGATGGGGTGACTGGGTGATAGACACTGGGGAGGGTATGTGCTCTGGTAAGCGCTGTGAATTGTGCAAGACTGTTGAATCTCAGATCTGTACCTCTGAAACAAATAATGCAATATATGTTAAGAAAAAAAAAAAAGAAGAAGAAGGTAGCAGGAGGGGAAGAATGAAGGGGGGGAAATCGGAGGGGTAGACGAACCATGAGAGACGATGGACTCTGAAAAACAAACTGAGGGTTCTAGGGGGGAGGGGGGTGGGGGGATGGGTTAGCCTGGTGATGGGTATTAAAGAGGGCACGTTCTGCATGGAGCACTGGGTGTTATGCACAAACAATGAATCATGGAACACTACATCTAAAACTAATGATGTAATGTATGGGGATTAACATAACAATAAAAAAAAAAAAGAACTTCCTTTCTTATTTTTAATGCCTGGAATCATTTGCTGGTGATTGAAGGCAAAGGTAGGACCTGTACCTATAAACGTGATATAAACATTAGTCAGAATGGTGGTTTTGAGTTTTATGCTATAGGCCGTTTCCCAACATGGGTTTCCAGTCCCAACTTTTATCCAGAGTTACAAATGAATATTTTTTCCCTATGTGCTGTGCATCTCAAATAGTACATCCAAAATCATATACTTCCGTTTCGCACTTACATGCATCGGTTAGAGACTTTTTGCTTACTTTTTCCGTATACTTCTTTTTTTTTTTTTTAAAGATTTTATTTATTTATTTGAGAGAGAGAGAATGAGAGAGAGAGCATGAGAGCGGGGAGGGTCAGAGGGAGAAGCAGACTCCCCACCGAGCAGGGAGCCCGATGTGGGACTCGATCCCGGGTCTCCAGGATCATGACCTGAGCCGAAGGCAGTCGCCCAACCAACTGAGCCACCCAGGCGCCCCATTTATTCCGTATATTTCTTAAATAGTTTGTGCCAATGTTGTATAGAAGCACATATAACAGCAAAAGTGAAATAAAATAATAAATTTCTATATTTCACTAATTCTTAGTAAATGGGTACATGCATAAAGATGAACTCATGCCGAAACTTTACCTATCTCCTGAAAGTCAAGCCTTGACAAGGAAAATATAATTGTAAGGGAATATTATTAACACCAGTTCCTCACAAAGTGTACACCCGATGCAACCCTCAGAATTTGAAACAGAGAGAACAAAATGAAATCTACTTTCTAATGACTCAAATCAACTTCACCCCCCACTGAGAAAAAGCTCACTGAGAAATAGTTATGCAGCATATTTCCAAAGTCCAAACAGCACTGCAAAGAGGCACTGGTTACGAAATGTTTTGATAAGTGTGATGTGAATAATTAATAGATGAGAACATTTTTATTCCTTTCTAGGGCAGCAGGAGATTAAGTTAACAATTTACGATGGCATGAGTGATTACTTCGTTTCCGTATAAAAATGAGCTGCTTAAAATCTAATCCTCACGGTAACAGGTAATACATATAGCTCCTTGAGAAAAGCAGCAACGTGTTCAGGACAAGTGACAAAAACAAGTAGATCAGCAGCAGTTTTTGAAAACAGCTGTGATGAACTGTCAAGAAAGAGAACAGACAGAATCAGTCTCTGACAGTGGTCCAGGCCCTGAACCACAGCAAAGGCAAATTTCCTATTATTTTTTCTGACTTCTATACTCTCTAACTTTAGAAATATTTAGATGAGATGCTTATATTAGAACAGAAATGAAAAAGGATAAGGAAATTGACAAATTTATATTGACTTCGTAGATATTTGCAGACGAAAGGGAAATGAAAACTTTTCCATTTTACTTAAGGAAGGAGGACATAATATTGCTTTATGACTCATAAAACTTTTAGAATTTATTCTCAAAAAGGCACACATCAGTGTTAGATCCTAACACAGGATGGCTAAAACCAGATGGGAATCTATGAAAAAAATATGTAATGTATTACAATCTAAAGGCCATGAACCATATTTTATTTCTTAGATTGGGTGATGGTTACAAGGGTTTGCATTTTGTAATTATTTACCTTGCTGTGTACTTATATTTTGTAAACTTTTAGAGAAATGGGTTGTGTTTCATAATTTTTAAAATATTATTTTAAAATGTTACAAGCTGGGGTGCCTGGGTGACTCAGTTGGTTAAGCGTCCAACTCTTGATTTCGGCTCAGGTCAGATCTCAGGGTCGTGGGATCGAGCCCCACGTCTGGCTCCGTGCTCAGCTCAGAGTCTCCTTGTCCCTCTCCCTCTGCTCTTCCCCCCACTTGTGCACTCTTTCTCTCAAATAAATAAATAAAATCTTTCAAAAAATGAAATAAAATAAAATGTTATAAGCTAAGGGATGTCTGGGTGGCTCAGTCGGTTAAGTGACCAACTCTTGGCTTCACCTCAGGTCATGATCTCAGGGTCATGATCTCAGAGTCATGAGATTGAGCCCCACACTCAGCACAGAGTCTGCTGAGATTCTCTCCCTTTGCCCCTTCTCTTGCTCATGCTTGCTCTCTCTCTAAAATAAAAGTAAATAGGGCGCCTGGGTGGCTCAGTTGGTTAAGCGACTGCCTTCGGCTCAGGTCATGATCCTGGAGTCCCGGGATCGAGTCCCGTATCGGGCTCCTTGCTCAGCAGGGAGTCTGCTTCTCCCTCTGACCCTCCCCCCTCTCATGTGCTCTCTCTCTCATTCTCTCTCTCAAATAAATAAATAAAAATAAAATAAAATAAAAGTAAATAAATAAAATCTTTTTTAAAAAAACATTACAAGCTGAGGAATCAGCAAAGTCCTAGTTGTAGTTAATCTGTGGCTATGTCTGCCCTATCTGAAAATACACTTCAGCCAGTTCATTAACGGGCTAGAAGCATTCGTCAGGCAAGGCTTTTGGTATCATGCAGATAAGATAATCATGCAGACCAAATAATGAATTTTATATATTTCACTAATTCTTAGCAAATGGCCTGGGGGCAGGTATGACAATGAACTCATGCTGAAATGTATCTATTTCCTAAAAAAGAAAAAAAAAAAAAAGCCTTGACAAAGACAAAAGAATTCTAAATGAATTACTAATACCAGTTGTTTTTTTTTTTTTTAAAGCTTTTATTTATTTATTTGACAGAGAGAGACACAATGAGAGAGGGAACACAAGCAGGGGGACTGGGAGAGGGAGAAGCAGGCTTCCCGCAGAGCAGGGAGCCCAATGCGGGGCTCGATCCCAGGACCCTGGGACCATGACCCGAGCCGAAGGCAGACACTTAATGGCTGAGCCACCCAGGCGCCCCACTAATACCGGTTTATAGCAAACACCAGGATGCACATCCAGTATAACCCTCTTACTTGAAACAAAGACAATAAACGAAACCTAATTTACTGGTGGTTACTATGATTTCCTTACCCTAAGTGGAAGTCAACTGTTGTGGGTTATGCCATCTACATAGCAACTCACTTCTCTGTCCTTCAAATTTACCCCTGGAGATGTTACTTCAGACATGCTCATGGTAGATAAATGTAGTCCTGATTTACATTGCTAGGTCATGGAGCATGAAATCTCAGTGTGCTCCAATCTGTGTATAAATATGAAAAGGTAAACAAATGCACTCACCTGTGTAGGGATAAGAGAGAGTGCTTACTGCATTAAAGAGCGTGCAACAAAAAAAAAAAGCAGGGGGGGGCGGCTGGTGGCACAGTCAATTAAGCATCTACCTCAGGTCGTGATCCCAGGGTTGTGAGATCGAGCCCTGAGTTGGGCTCTGCGCTTAGCGAGGAGTCTGCTTCGGATTCTCTCTCCCTCTCCCTCTGCCCCTCCTGCTTGTGCTCTTTCTCTCTCTCTCTCTCTCTCTCTGAAAATAAATAAATAAAACTTAAAAAAAAAAAAGAGTGTGCATATTACAAAGTTCTGTGAAACCAATGAGTGTCCAAAATGTATTGATATATAGTTGCAAATGCAGGAATGAAGATATGGCATCTAAAATCGTGTCCAATAATGAAGCACAGTGGGTTACATATAAGAGTTGGTAATACGGGTTTTTAAATCTCAGTCTATAAATATTCTTTTCTAACCTACACTGAAAAATGTCTGAAGGAAACAGGAGTGTTAACACACACACATACAATCATTTGAATTGAAAAACTGTGGCAGCAACTAAAATTTAATGAGTAACCTATTTCCTTTTAGACCGTGAGTCCACCATCCCACGTTAATTGGATTGTCTGGCATTCATAGCCACCAGATGGAAAAACTCAACATCGTGCAAAGAGCTACCGACCTTGGCTGTTTGTGGATCATGCAATGTGATTCACTTTGAATATTTTAGGAGACGATTGCCTCGTGGATTCTCATCATCTTTTTTATTCCTCTGTCTTCTATCTTTAATTACAGAATCACAGATTTGGGGGATGTTACAAGGCACAGGATGAGTCAGCAAAATACACATTTGTGCTTATTTTGAACTTCCCCTGTTTTCGGTAAAATTTCTTGTATGAAAAAAGTATGAAAACCGCATGTCAAATAAAAAGAATTTTGACTCTGCAAACATATTTCAGAAATAATGGAAATAAATTTAGGAGAAAAATAAGAGTAGGTCAGTGTTTTTCTTTGTGAAAGGGCTCATTAGGCTGGGGCAGTCAGGGACTGCCCAATTAGGACCTTTCAACTAAGAATACCATTCTGGTTCGATAAGTTTCTATATTCCAGCTAGGCTCAATTCCTTTTATTGTAAGATATTATATTAGCGAGGTAACAATAGCTACTATAACAGATAAACCCTAAAATCTCAGTAGCTTGGGGCGCCTGGGTGGCTCAGTTGGTTAAGCGACTGCCTTCGGCTCAGGTCATGATCCTGGAGTCCCTGGATCGAGTCCCGCATCGGGCTCCCTGCTCAGCGGCGAGCCTGCTTCTCCCTCTGACCCTCCTCCCTCTCATGCTCTCTGTCTCTCACTGTCTCTCTCGCAAATAAATAAAATCTTAAAAAAAAAAAAAATTAAAAAAAAAATCTCAGTAGCTTAACACAAATCTCAATGGCTTAGCACAAGTTTATTTTTCGCTCCTGCAGATTCCAAACACTTTTCTTCTTCAAGGGTGTCTCTCTGCCAGAGGTTAATTCAACAGTTCTCACCATTGGAAGGAGGGCATGAATTTCCAGCAGACAGCTAGCTGTCTCTTCCACGGAAATTGTGCTTTTAGGAAATCTCAACTTACCAGGAAAACTCAAGTCGTGAGTCCATACTCCCCTGACTTGGGAAGGCTCTTTCTTCTCAGTCGTGAGATAGCCACAAAGCAGAATCATAATAAAGTACAGAAGAGTTGGAAAGATTGCCATCCTATAGTCAATGGTACAATCCAGAAGAGAAGTACCTATATGGTATACACAGAAGGATAAATGTTAGACATAGATTTTACACACCAAAAGGAATTCTGATAGTTTTCATAATAGATGTGAGGTAAATTATGCTGTAAATGTGTTAATACATGAACCTTATTCTGTGACGACCCTAAGGGATCATCTACATTCATTTTGCTGATGTTTGCATTTTAACACATGAGATTGAAAAGTTCAACTATGTAGAGTGGAGGATGGCTTCAATAGAAACAAGGAAGTTTCACTGGATTCTTTATGAAAGTGGCAGCAAAGGTCTGATGGTGAAGCTTCTGTCCTATTTCTCTCCACTTGCTCTCACAGATTAGACAATGTGCTGTCTAGTTTATATTTGTTATCCTATATCCCTTAGATATAAACTGGACTATGGGTCATTGCATATCCTTTCTGTCATAAAACATTTCACTGTGACCCTGTTAGGTCAAATCTAAGTAATTCAGGTATATGACTGATATATTGATTCTGGCGCATTTGGTACTGTCATTGCCACAATGCGGTATTAAACCCTAAGATTTCAATGTTGATGGGGCAGAGGATTTTTTGCACAGAAGACTAGAGACCTCTGAGGATGAACATCTCCGTACTAGGAACAAAGATCACAGTGGTAGGCTGACTCTTTCCCCAGTGGTGTCATGGCTACTGGATGCTGATGTGGAGAAATAACAGTGACAAAGCATTCAAAAGGTACTCCCCTGAGGAAGGGGGATTCATTCATCTGCAACAGAACTCCCATGATGAGGCAAATATCTAAAATCTTCAGATTCTACCATCAGATCAATCTCTGTCTTCATTATACCTTCCCAGGATGCCAAGTTATCACGAATTTTACAAATGAAATGCTGGTACATGTTAGAGTCAGCTACCTTTCTAGTCACTGCTGGGAAAGCAAAAGGGACTGGTTCTCATCTTGATTCTTCCATTTAGTTAAACCTATTGCAATTGTTCACCATTCCATTTAATCAAAAACTATTTATTCAGTGTCAACTATGAGCTAGCTTCTACTTGGTTCTACAGAGATGATATTTAAAAACACACTAAAACTCTAAAATAACACCTCTTCCTTTACGGAACTGATAATCTAGGGGAGGGGACAGATAAACAAATATTCCCATATATATAGAAAGAAGTCCAAGGAAAACAATGCACGCAGCCATGAGAACACATCAGACCCTGGGGGCCAGGGAAGAACTCCTTGAGGTGGTTGGTTTCACCGTGAGATGGAAGGATATGTCAGAGTAACCTACACAGTGGCAGTTGGAAGCAGAAAGCTGGGGTGTGTAGACCACAAGACATAAAATGATGTCAAATTGAATAAAATTATATGACTGACAGAAGGCTGATCACACACAGGCTTAGAAGCCACTTCGGGTGATCCCCATCTTTGCACTAAGTCAGCAATGGGAGGACACTGACTTCACTGGACTTGTATTTTACCAAGGTCAACCTTGAATCCAGGGGCTGTCGAGAAACCACAGGGGAAGCTATTTCCTTCACTCTAACAGGTTCCCCTAGTTTTCAAGCCAGCTCAACTTAATTATGCAGTGGAAAACAACTTATTTATTAAAAAGAGTTGAATTTCACATGCCACAAATTTTGCTGATGTTATTAGGCAGCATTACATTACAGACAAGGCTTGTACTAAAAAAAAAAATGTTGCTATCTGTCTCTATATTAAACACCACATGTATACTGGAATATACCCACAGTCTCTTGCCTGGGTGTGTTTCCAGTTAAAGAAAATAAGTCCTCCATTCCCCCTGCTTCCCTGTCCTTTCTGCTTATTCCCAAGACCAAATTTTCATAAAAAATTATGGACCACTAGTTTATGTCTTCTCTTAACTTTGAAATCCTTCTAGCAAGTAAGCCTTTCAAATTGAAATTCGTCATGACAAAGCACCTGGTGTCACACTCATGACGGGGAGCCCTCAACAGTTGTTGAGCCAGGAATTTTCTCTCCACTGGCAAATTCCCTCTTTCACGAATGCTTTACTCATTTCATAAATAAAGTATTTTAGGAAATAGGGACCAGCACTTAGCCTGTCCACATTTCGGTGGATTACTTAAATTTCAGAAATTAAAAGGATTCTGTAATTGTGAGTTCTGATGGTTATCAGCGATATTACAATACCAGATCTTCTGTTAAACATTTGTGTGAAAATTAAACATGATTTAAATTCTAGCTTCTAAGATTTATTTCTCCCTGCTACTATTACACAAAACCACTATTAATATGCTGTGAAATGAGACATCTACGGCATCGCTAGTAAAAGCCTTTAAGTGGTAATCCTTCTGAATCCTTTCTTGTAATAGCCGAACATTTGCTGTACAAAACCAATGAAATTCACACATGCTGCTATGGAGTGGTGGAGTGATTATTACAGCATTTTTTTTTCCCCAAAGTACCTTAGGCATTAGATGATTAGAGAATAGTCTTATGTTTTAAACTTCCTGCCAACAATGTGGCTTTTAGTTGCATTGGATTGAGGACAAATTGTAGTATAATGTATGTTGACAGTTTAATGACACGGGTTACTATCTTGGTGTACTTTATGATGTAATACATCCTTACAGGTGTCTCCAGAGAATTGTGCTATGATTTTCAAGGCACAGAAAATTCAATAAACTAAAACAGTCTGAGTAAGATTTCTGCCTTCTGTATACTTTGGACATTTTCCTAAAAAATAAATAGGTGCTACCCTTCTAAAATATTTTTCTGACATGCCTTTTCTGTTTTTCTTCTCAAGCTGTAGATTTTAAGACTGGCATGGTACAATTCTTATTAAATTATACATTAAAAATATAAAAGTCTCTTTCTTTATTTAAAAAACAGTCTTTTCCAGGTCTTGAAGGTAAAGTTCCTCTTCTATAAAAAGCTGTAATTGTGGTTTTCAAAAATCTCATTAAATATTTAGATCTTTTAGAGCCACAAGTGTTTTCTGTTGAAGTTTAAACACATTTAGGCTAATTATTTCTAATGTTTTGACCATTGGACAAATACTTAGAGTATTAAATAGGTAATAGCATAAAACAAAATAGCAAGTCTTATGTGCAGAATTCATATAATTACTCCTGGATTTTCTTTTCATCAAGATACTTCTGGGTGAAACAAAAATGGCAATACAATGTATTTTTTAAAGTGATATGAAACATTAGTATTAAACGAATGCAAGTCTAAATACAGATGTGACTTTATGTAGCCTTATTCCCATTTACACTATAAACACAAAAAAATATTCAAGCTCTTAAGCACGCTAAACCCACTGTGATTTCACAATGGACAATTGTCTGGTATTTCAGTGATTTGCAGAAAAGAAAACATACTACAATATCCTAAAAGAAATATTCTCCCAATACTACTTTATTAAAAAAAAAAAAGACTCAGTAATTTTATCATCCACCTGTAAGGTGAAGGCACAGAAAATGACTATAAATCACTATTTTCCACAACTACCATCTTTTATATAGTCCTCTCTTTTATTTTTATTTTTTTTGAAGATTTTATTTATCCATTTGAGAGAGAGACAGAGAGAGAGAGCGTG